>NC_056731.1:1781368714-1781573714 GCF_019279795.1 Protopterus annectens
ATACAAAGAAACTCAGTTTGATGAAACCACCTTCAACAAAAGTGGAGTTTGTCTTTTTATCCACTGTTGTGTGAAATCAGAGTTGGTATGGTCCCCCCATTATGATAACCTTTGTCCAGATGTCTTGTGCTAAGAGGTTGAATGGTATTGTGTGTGTGTGTGTGTGTGTGTGTGTGTGTGTGTGTGTGTGTGTGTGTGTGTGTGTGTGTGTGTGTGTGTGTGTGTGTGTGTGTGTGTGTAAGCGTGTAATTAAGAGAGAGGTAGGAGTGTGTATGTAAGTAAGAGAGTGGTAGGGGTGCGTGTGTAATTAAGAGGGATGCAGGTGTGTGTGTGTGTGTGTGTGTGTGTGTGTGTGTGTGTGTGTGTGTGTAAGTGTGTAATTAAGAGAGAGGTAGGAGTGTGTATGTAAGTAAGAGAGTGGTAGGGGTGCGTGTGTAATTAAGAGGGATGCAGGTGTGTGTGTGTGTGTGTGTGTGTGTGTGTGTGTGTGTGTGTGTGTGTGTGTGTGTGTGTGTAAAAGGTAGGTAGCATACCCCTCAACTTTCCAGGTTTTTGCAGAAAGTCTAGATTTTTGCCACACATTTTCGTCTTTTCCCTTTTTAAGCAAGGCTTGAATAAAAATCTCAGCTGTTCAGATTTTCACAGAATATCCAGGTTTTTGCCTCATAATTTTGGTCTGTTTCTCATAAAATTACATTTTTCTGGCAAATCCTAAGAAATCATTGAAGATTGAAGTAAAAAAATAATGGCACACATTTGAGCTTTAGACTTCATATCCTTCAGAAAATTTGTGCTAATGCCAAACGTGTTGTTCAATCAACTAAGTTTATAAGAACAATGTTTAAAATGTGCCCCTAGTTTTAGGCCTTTGTCCCCCCATTTATGACAGGTTTTGTCCAGATTTGTTGCGCTAAGAGTTTCAGGTGTGTGTGTGTGTGTGTGTGTGTGTATGAAATGCCCTAGTTAGGGTTAGCAGGTGGTCAATAATTTGCTTAGGATCAAACCCGGTACCTTCAGGAAACAAGAGCCTGAATCATCTCTACCCTAACTACCAAGGTGCATTTTTCAAGGAACTGAGTTTTATGTGCATTTTTCAAGGAATTGTGAGCATCAAGGGATGAGAAGTTTACTGCTGCACATATAGGTTCATAGTTCATAGGTTCATACTAGGCTATCTGCCCAAGGGCATTTATAAGCCTAGCCCATAGTTATGTGGCTTTCGCCACCCCTTTAGTTTGAATAAAAACTATGCCTATCATTTTGCTGTGCCTCTGTCAAGCAGTGACACTGAAGTAATCCCTGGGGTATATCTGCAATCTCCCATCCATTGGTCAAGATTCCTCTTGAACAAGGCCAGAGAGGTGCTCTGCCTCACATGTACCGGGATTTTGTTCCACAGCATAGGGAGTCTCTGGGTGATGAATCTGTCCCTCCAGCACGTTCTATTTATAACCGTGTCAAGGTTTAAGTCTCCGCCCTTGTGGTTCTGAGGGATCTAGATTTTTGAGGTGAAGCATATTCATCAAATCTGGGTTTGACATGGCCTTATATGTCAGGCACAGGTCACCTCTGAGCAAGCGGTATGAGACTGAATAGAGCTGGAGTTCTTTCAGTCGGGCAGCATAAGACATATTTTTGAGACCCTTTATCCTTTTGGTGAGGAACTTTTGGGGCCTTTCAAGCTGCAGCAGGTGTCTGGTCAGATACATTCCGAGCGGGGCATTGTACTCAATCATAGGTCTAATGAGTGATGAGTACAGGGGACGATGACCTCCCTTGATCTAGATGTGAATCCCTTCATGATCAGGTGGGTGATATAGAAGGTTTTCCTAACTACTTTAGCAACATGAGTGTCAAGCGAAGGCTACTGTCAACCTGGGTCCCCAGATCTCTGATGACTTTTTCTGTGCTCAGTGGATTGCCACCTATATGGTAGCTAGGGGTAACCTTGTTTTTCCCGAAGGGTATGACTATGCATTTTTGGCGTTTAACTTCAGGCCATGGCTCTGGCACCAGTTATCCATTTCTGTGAGGCCCTTCTGGAGGATATCTGTGTCAGATGTGTTTTCGACTATGGCACCCAGTTTGCAGTCATCTGCAAACTTTGTCAGCCATAACCCTCCTGTGTTTGCTTGTACTTCAGAAAAGTAGATGCCGAACAAGAGTGGACCCAGGACTGAGCCCTGTGGGACACCACTTGTGACAGGCTTTGAGTCTGACATGGCTCCAGCAACTCTGACCCTGTGGGTTCTGTCACTTAGCCAGTTTGCAACCCATCTTGTGATGTATGGGTTTACATTCAAGCTGATGAGTTTTTCGATGATACCTGAGTGGGGTATTGTGTGAAGGCCTTTGCCAGGTCGAGGTAGGCTGTATGGACTGCCTTTCCCTCATCAATGGCCTTGGTGACTGTCTCGAAAAAGTCAACCAAGTTTAAGAGGCAGGATCTGCCTTTGACAAAGCCAAACTGGGTTGGATCCAAAGTCTGCAAGTTCCCTATGTCTTTATTTATGAGTTCCATTATGATCCTCTCCATGGCTTTGCAGATAAGGCTTGTCAAGCTAATGGGAGGTAATTTCAGGGTCTGTGGAGGCACCGCCCTTATGAAGTGGGACCACAGTGGCGTGCGCCACTCCTTGGTGCGTATCCTGAGGTGAGGCTAAGATTAAACAGCTGTCCTAACTGTGGGTTTAATTCCTCGTTGAGTTCATGAAGCACACAGCCGGGGACACCATCCGGTCCCATGGATGCTGTGTTTTTTGCCTTAGTGAGGGCAGTTCTCACCTGGGCGTTGGTGATGTTTGGGGGGCTACAATCCTCTGGAATAGATATCTCTCCTTTTGGGGGGGAGGGGGGGGAGAAGTTTGCACTGAACCTGTCAGCCAGTATGTTGGCAATGTGTGTAGGTTCAGTAATTTTCACATCATTTTGAACTAATTCTGAGCATATCTGGGAGTTTCCTCCTAGGTTTCTAACATAGCTAAAGAAGGCCTTATGATTCTCTTTAGAGTCCTTGGCGATTTTTCTCTCAAAATTTGCCTTGGATGATTTTATGAGAGCTCTTAGTTTTTTACTTATAATGATGTGTCTTACCTTTCAAGGATTTTGCTCTATCTTGTAGTAGCTTCCTCCCTTTGTTGTAGAGCTTGTTTATGGCTGGGGTCCACCAGACTGGACGCTTGCCTTTGGTACAGAGAGTCTTAGTTTTGTTTGGGATTGCCTGATCCATGCAGTCCTGTAGGTGCTGGTAGAAGGCATTTGTAAGTGATTCAGCGGTTTGAGTAATGTTTACCACTGGCTCAGGGGCCTTAAAGGAGACCACACTAGTTTTTAGAAGTGTGAAATCGGCTTTTGAGAAGTTTTTCACTGTGGTCTTTTTTGTTTCAGGTGGGGCGGGATGAGGACCTCCAGCGAGATTAGTTTATGATCTGATCTCACCAGTGAGGGGTATACTTCCGGTGTTGAACATTTTGATCCCATGTTCGTGATGATGAGATCAAGTATGTTTTCTCCTCTTGTGGGGATGGTGACTAGTTGTTCCATGGCATTTGAGTTTATGAACTCCAGGAATCTTTGGGTTAGAGTGTTCGGGCTTGAGTAGTGTTCCCAGTCTATATTAGGGTAGTTGAAGTCACCTAGTATGATGGTGTTTGGAGATACATTTATCCCCTCCAATGTTTTCAGGAAGGCCATGTGAGGTTCCTGAGTTTGAGAGGGTGGCCTGTAACATGCTACAAATTGCAGAGCAGTCTTGCCTATGGTTAATTGCACCTGGATGGTCTCCGATGCATCGTGCGTTGCCACCAACCTTGAGGTGTGGGTGTCCTTTATGAATATGGACACCCCCCCCCCTCCTTTCTTGGTGTTGTCCGGATTTTGGGGCCGGAACGCATATGAAGTCTGTTTACAATATGCGACTATTTTGTTCAGCAAATGGTACCACTATTGTGGCATAGAATTGAGTTTTAAAGCAGTGTTAAACTTTAAAGCAGTATTAGTAGCAAAACAGGTAGCATTTTTGTGTTTTGATGCAGAAAGCTGTGGGTTCTCCTCCAGCATGTAGATGCATTGCTGATACTGTGTTGTATTTTAAGGGAGTGGGGTGCTGTAGTCCTGAGTATGTCCTCATTTGGATGAGATGCCTAGCAACTATGAACCTATATTCAGTTTGCCATCCATTTCCTGGCCTAAGCAATATTATCACCTTACCATTTTTAATGTAACATAGTAGGCAGTTTATTTTTCAAAGACAGTGGGCACTGAATTTGTAGATGAAACACTGAAATATAAAGTTGTTTGCTAGCAGCAACCGTTTCATTAGTTATAGATCTCTTTGATGTGGAATTATTCAGATGAGTTTTACTTCTGCAGAGACTGTGCATATTGACTGATATTGGTGGATTGTAATGACAGAAGTTTGAGTGGCCTTTTATAGTTGAAATGTTCTGAATTGAGCAGTTTTGTCATTATTGGTTCGTATGTTTTGTTTCATTGCTCACTACAAAATGTTCAAAATTATAAATTTAAAAATGTTGTAACAAGTGGTCATGTATGATACAAAGGATATAATTTAATTATAATGTATTATCATTTAATTATACAATCAGGAAGGTGAGTCAAAGAACCTTTGCATGGTTCTAAAAATGTGTGCAAGGGGCCTATGATTTGAAAACAGCAGAGAGGTAAATTTAATCTGCCACTGGTCAGATGCATTTTCTTTGAATGTGTGTTTCAGTGAATGTGAGTTTCAAAGGCAGAGAAGTTTTAATACTAAGTCTGTTTTCTTAGTTTAGCAAATGTCTATCAGTGTTTGTGGTATAAAATCTGAAATAAAAGTTTGAAATTAAATCCAAATATCTGTAATCACTGTACAAGTAAAGTAAAAAAAAACAATATGCACACTGACAGTTTTGAACAGTGTTTATGGCAACTGGGGAGAAATAGCCAAGTAACAGGACACTGAAATGGCTGTGTGTGTGTGTGGGGGGGGGGGCTGATTGGGGGGGGGTGATCCACCACCTATAGGGGTCCGCTAAAATATTATCTTTATAAAAGGGGTCCTCCAGCTTGCAAAGTTTCAGAACCACTACTTTGTACCCATTTTGATTTCTGTGCATATGTAATAAAAAGCAAGCTGTGGTCCTCCATGTGTTAGCCTAAATAGAAATCCGAATAATATACTGCTTTAGCTCAATGTGTGATTCTTTGATTCTGTTTGTCTTAATGATTGTTTTAAGTAATGCACTAGTATAGTTACATGACATAAATTAATCACAGACATTTGCTCTTTAATTTGTATTACAGTTGTTTATTGATTTGCAGTTATACAACCACCAGTTTCAGGGTCTAAATTACGTGATCCAATGATTAGGTGATCGAACACCTAAACATCGACCACGTAATATCGAACTGCAAAATAGCGAACGCCACCAGGAAATTTTACCATCAGCCGCAAAAAAAAAAAAATAACTTTGCAGCCAAACTAATTGGGGGGCTTCACCCCACACCCCCCACTGTATACCCCCCCAACTAAATATACCAACTCCAAGATCGCTCCACAGTGGATAAAATGGCAAAATCCATTGAACAGCCAAGGGAAATCTTTCCCTGCATTAAATTGGCCGTTCGCTGTTTTTTGCTTTCGATATTACATGGTCGATGATTAGGTGTTTGATCACCTAATCATTCGATCATGTAATATAGACCCCAGTTGCAATGGTCTTGCCATTATGGAACCTAATTCTGTCAAGAACACTTACATATCGGATTTCCAGGATGTTAATTAAAATGAGCGCAGTCCTCTACACAAATAGCACAACATTGTGGTGCTCATACACAATGGAAGAGCACCTCTAAAGAGGAAAAAGTTATTAAACACAGTTATGATAATTACTGCACTCCCTCCATGTATAAACATTCACATACATACATATATCCACAGCAATAGTAAGCGAACAAATAAATACATCACATCAAATGCCTAACACCATATTTCCTTTTCTAACATTTATAGCCAGATGGAAGTTCAAGATATAGTAAAAACTAGTTGTAACAAGTCCAAAGTAAGTGCAATTTCCTGACAATGTTGACAGCACTGAAATGGACTATCACCCTTCCAGATGTCCAGTATTGTGAAGTAATAGTCCCTTCATTTGGTGAGAGGCACTGCACATTCTGTATTGGCCCTTCAGTCCTCATGGTGCACAAGGATGTCCCACTCTTATGTTAGTGTATATCACTGGATACAAAATTAGTGACAGAAAGAAGCACTGGTTATGTGGCCAATTCTGTGATTTCCCGAGGGTAATAAAATGTTCATGTCTTCAGTGGCTGACTTAGCTACCATAATCACCATGACTGGAGAATAAGCATACTCATGCCAGTGTACAAGAACAAAGGGGACATTCACAACTGTGGGCAGTACAGAGGCATCAAACTCCTACCACATTGCATGAAAGTTCTGGAGATGGTGATTGATAAATGGATATGCAGAGTAGTAGAATGGAAGATGGGAGCTGAGCAGTTCGGACTCAGATTGACTTGATGTTTGCATTGAGACAGATACTTGAGAAGAACCTAGAGATGAAGAGAGAGTCCAACTGGGCATTCCTAGACTTGGAGAAAGCATATGACAAGGTCCTAAGAAAGCTGATCTGGGCAGTACTGCAGTGGTTTGAAGTCTCTGAAACATTGGTAGAATTAGTACAGGCTATGCACAAGGACCCAGTGACTCAAGTACCAACAGTGTCACAGAAGGGTTCCCAGTGGGAGTGGGTGTACATCATGGTACAGCTCTGAGCCCACTGCTGCTCATACTGGTGATTGACTACATTAGCAAACAGGTTGGAGGGGACAGATCAACAAACCTGCTGTATGCAGATGATGTGGCAGCAAGGCAGACTCTGAGCTAGAACTTCAGCAAAGGATAGGAAAATAGAATGCAAATCTGAAGACAAATGGACATTAGAAGAAGCTGAGAATAGAGATAGAAGGGTAGATAGTGGAATAGGTAAACAGCTTCAAGTATCTGGGAGGGGTGACTGAGGAGAAGGGTAGTCTGAATGAAAAGGTCAAAGCTAGAATCAGAGGGGCTGCAGCCAACTGGCATAGAGTATCAGGTGTAGTCTATGACATAAGAATGCCAAAGAAGCTGAAAAGTAAGGTGTACAAGACAGTGGTGTGATCAGTACTACTGTATGGTGCAGAAACCTGGGCAGTAAAGGCAGAACAGTTGAAGAAGCTAGAGGTGATGGAAATGAAGTGACTGAGAAAGGTGGTAGGATGCACACTGTGGGACAGATGAAGAATTGAGGACATAAGAGCAGAAGCCAAAGTTGCTCCAATTTCAGAAAAGATCAAAGAGAACAGATTACTGTGGTTTGGGCACATGTGTAGAAAAGTAGAAGACAATCTGGTGAGGAAGATTTGGGACAGACAGGAAGAAGGTAAGAGGAAGCAATGACATCCAGCAAAGAGGTGGATGGATTGTGTGAAAGAAGATCTGCGACAGTCAGGCATGAGTGTTGAAGAAGGCAGGAATGTGGCACTAAATCGAGAGAGTTGGTGACAGTTAACATGATACCCCGACCCCATGTCGAAAAAATGGGGAAAAGGGGGCTGATAATAATGATGATGATGAAGAACCACCATGAGTCCTTTAATACAAGACAATTTGTAGTACACCACAGGCATGAAAAGTACTCAGCTCCTATAACATGCACATAACTGCACGTCTGAGTGCAAACATTTAAAAATATCTGTTGCATAACTGGCTGTATTTTTCAGAGTTATGTCATCATGTATGATTCTGTGTCTTGAATGCATTGCTACAATAGGTGTAAGATGAACTAACCCCTCACCTAAGCACACTGCTCAAACTCAGCCTCTCCACAGGCTACATACCCATAGAGTGGCACACAGCAACAGTTATTCCACTCCACAAAGGTGGAGTCACAACAGACCCCAGGAACTATCACCCTAAAAGTCTGACTAGCTTGGTCTGCAAGGCTATGGAGCACATCATCATGGAACTCATTAACAGAGACATTGGGAACCTCCAAACACTGGACCCTACCCAGTTTGGCTTTGTTAAGGGCAGATCATGCCTCCTAAACCTGGTGAACTTCTTTGAGACAATTACCAAGGCTATAGATGAGGGAAAGGTGGTACACACAGCCTACCTAGACCTTGCTAAGGCCTTCAACACCATTCCCCATTCTGGTATTATAGACAAGCTCACCAGCCTGAACATAAACCCCTATGTCACAAGATGGGTTGCCAACTGGCTCACGGACAGAACCCACATGGTGAGAGTTGCAGGAGCTAGGTCCATCTCTAAACCGGTTACAAGTGGTGTTCCCCAGGGCTCAGTCCTAGGACCCCTCCTGTTCGGCATATACTTCTCAGCGGTACAGGCAAGCAAATGAGGACTATGGCTGACCAAGTTCGCAGATGACTGCAAACTAGAGGCTATAATTGACTCTCTGGCTAACACAGACATCCTCCAAAAGGGTCTCACTGAGATGGATACGTGGTGTCAAAATCATGGCCTCAAGCTAAATGCCAAAAAGTGCATAGTCATCCCCTTTGGAAAAAACAAAGGACCCACAAACTACCACATAGGTGGCAGTCCCCTAAATACGGAAGATGTAATAAGGGATCTGGGGACCCAAGTAGATAGTAATCTCACCTTTGATAATCACCTTGCCAAAGTGGTTAGAAAATCCTTCTATGTGGCCCACCTAATCACAAAAGGGTTCCCATCCAGATCAAAAGAGGTCATTGTGCCCCTCTACTCATCACTCATCAGACCCATTTTAAAGTACATCCCCATTTGGGAAGTACCTTACAAGACACCTGCAACAGCTGGAAAGATCACAGAAGTACATCAGCAAGAGGATCAATGGCCTCAAACAGATGCCCTATGCAGCTCAACTGAAGAAACTCCAGTTGTACTTGGTTGCATACCTCCTACTCAGAGGTGATCTCTGCCTGACATACAAGGCCATGTCCAACCCAGAATTGATGGACATGCTCCACCTAAAGAAAACCTTATCCCCTCGAGCCACACACTCTAGGGATCTAAGCCTCACCACAACAATAAATAGGATGTGCTGGAGGGATAGATTCCTGCCCCAGAGACTTCCCATGCTTTGGAACAAGATCCCAATCTACATTAGGCAAAGCCCTTCACTAACATTCTTCAAAAGAAACCTTGACGAGTGGATAGTAAACAGAAAGCCTACCACAGGGATCACTTCAGTGGCACTGCTGGACAAAGGCATAGGGAACTAATCTAAGGGGGCAGCGAAAGCCAACACATTCTGGCTAGGCTTATAAATGCCTTTGGGCAGATAGCGTAGTACCCACCTATGAATCTATGAACCTATAAGACATGAAAACAATGTCGCTGTGTGCATATACATAGGTAAAGATTGCTACCAACTACATAGTCCTACTTCACAATGTGTATTATGTTTTGTGTCAAAAGTTATTTTCCACAATATTTACAGGATTATTGCAGAATTCATGGAAACACATAGACCAACTTAATGTCTCACTTCATCAGTTCAGAATGTTCATAGGTTCATAGGTAGGTACTAGGCTATCAGTCCAAGGGCCTACATAAGCCTAGCCAGCAAGGTTCCATGGCTTATGCCACCCAAGAAAGTTATTTTCCTGTGCCACTGTTGAGCAGAGACACAGAAGTGATCCCGGGGTGTATTTCCTATTTCGCATCCACTCTAGGGTTGCCAACCATCCAGAATTCTTCCAGACTGTCCAGAATTAAGGCATACTGTCCAGAAGAATGGAAAATGCCCGTGTTGTCCGGAAAAAATGGTGCACTGTGCATATTTTTGTTTAGTTTAAAAAATATATATATATTTTTTTTTTAGGGGCGTTCTTCTTTAAGAACGCCCTTTGCATCCGGATGCAGATGACAAAAACAGTGTCTTTGCGACTGTTTACATCTGTCTACTCACTGTCTTCTGCACGCATGGAAAGAAGACAGACTGTATGCTGAAAAGCCCCAGGCAAAGCACGAGTCCGGCTGGTGTTTTCTCTAATCCAACACTGCAGCACGTTAAGTTTCGTTTTTTTTTTTCCCTCAGCTCATACTGTGTTGTATTTTAATGGAGCAGGGTACTGCAGTCCTGAGAGTATGTCCTCCTATGATGCCTAGTAGTAACTATGAACCTGTTTTCAGTTTGCCATCCATTCCTATTGCAATATTACCGTCAGGTTACCATTTTTTAACGTAACATAGACAATCAATTCTTCAAGGGAAGCATGCATTGATTTGTAGATGAAACACTGAAATATAAAATTGTTTGCTAACAGCAACTTTTCATTTGTTGCAGATCTCTTTATTGTGGAATTTAGATGATGTTTTACTTCTGCACTCTGCAGAGATTGTGCACATTGACTGATACTGGTGGATTTTAATGACATAACTATGAGTGGCCATTTATGGTTGAAATGTTCTGAATTGGGCAGTTTTGTCATTATTGGTTCATGTGTTTTGTTTCAATGTTTACTGGCAAAACGTTTACAACTATAAATATGACACACAGTCTAACAAGTGGTGCTGTTACCGTCACCACATCATCACTGTCAAAAATAATAAGCCTTGTTGAGGGCAATGTGTTTGTGTATGTGTCTAAAAGCTGCAAGTTGAACGTTAGCCATATGTTTTTCATTCGTTTATAAATGAGAAATCAGAAGTGTACAGAAAAGTATCTACCATTTTGAGAGGTAGTTGGTATATGAAAAGAGCGCCTATAGCATTACTTCTGCCTGATTACTGATGAGGCTTGTTGAGCAGCAGTGTTTGTCAAAGAGCAATATGGCTATCTTATTTATGTGAAGACTTCACTGTCACATCTCATTTGATGATGTACCCTCTCTAAAGAGGCATACATAGTCATCTGGGACAGTATGTATGTGGGTGTTTTGTACTCAAGTACCCTATTAGGACTCTCTGGATTTTTAGTGTGAATTGGTTTAAGGGAACTAACATACGGCCATTTTCATACGGTTAACATATCCAACATTTTAGAGGATTGTGTTGCCACAGCTTGGCAATATATGCTATTTAAGTATATCAGTAATGTGCCAGTTTTGTTTCATTAGAGATTCTACATGAGCATGAGCGTACCAGTCTTAAAGTTGTGATGGCTGCTAATTCATGTCTGCTAGCTATTATTATGTATTAAAATGTAATACAATCAAGAAGGTGAATCAAAGAACTTTTGCTTGGCTTTAGAAATCTGTGCAAGGGGCCTATGATTTGAAAAAACCCAAAGGTAAACTTAATCCACCACTGGCCAGATGCATTTTCTTTGAATGTAGGTTTCAATGCTGTTTCAGTGAATGTGAGTTTTAAAGGCAAAGAAGTATTAAAGCTATGTCTGTTTATG
Source organism: Protopterus annectens (assembly GCF_019279795.1). Lineage (NCBI taxonomy): Eukaryota > Metazoa > Chordata > Ceratodontiformes > Protopteridae > Protopterus > Protopterus annectens. Next base: position 1,781,380,135 of record NC_056731.1, read on the forward strand.
AGAGACTGTATTGATTGTTTAGCAAATGGCTATTAGAGTTTGTGCTGTAAAATTCTAAATGAAAGTTTTACATTAAATCCAAGTATCTGTAATCATTGTAGAAGTAAAGCCAAAAGCAGTATGCACACAGAGTTTTGAACAGTATTTAGGGAAACTGGGGAGAAATGGAAAGATAGCCAAGTAATGGGACACCGGAATGGCTGTGTGTGTGTGTGGGGGTGGGGTACTGCATGCGTCGGGGGGGGGGGGGGTACCGCATTTTGCTTTCATGTACATGTCCAGAATTTTTGACATGAAAAGTTGGCAAACCTAATCCACTCAAGATTTTTCTTGAAGAGTGCTAATGAAGAACTTTTTTGACATAGATGGGTAGCTTGTTTTAGAGTATAGGAAGTCTCTGGGACAGGAATCTATCCCTCGAGTGTGTCATGTTTATTGTGGTGACAAGGTTTAGGTCCCCTAGAGCATGTAGCTTGGAGGGACTGGGATTTCTTTAGGTGTTGCATGTCCAACAGCTCTGGGTTTGATATAGCTTTATATGTTAGGCAGAGATCACCTCAGAGTAGGCAATATGCTATGGAGTAAAGCTGGAGTTTTATGAGGCGGTCAGTGTAGGGCATTTGTTTGAGGCCAGTAATCCTCTTTGTGAGGTACTTCTGTGGCCTTTCCAGCTGCTGCAGATGTCTTGTGAGGTACATTCCAAAAGGGGCGTTGTACTCTATAATGGGTCTAATGAGTGTCGAGTAGAGGGGAACAATGACCTCTTTTTTTCCTTGATGAAAACCCTTTTATGATGAGGTGTGCCACATAGAAGGACTTCCTGACTACTGTGGCGATGTGACTATGGGTCCCAAGGTCTCATCACGCATTCAGTATTAAGCAGATTGCTGCCTATGTGGTAGTTAATGGGTACAGAGTTTTTACCAAAGGGGATGACACTGCACTTTTTGGCATTGAGCTTGAGGCCATGGTTCTGACATGAGGCATCTTTCTCAGTGAGGCCCTTCTGTAGGATGTCCACATCATTTGGGGACTTGACTATGGCTTCTAGTTTGCAGTCATCTGTGAGCTTCATTAGCCAGAGGCCTTCTGTGTTAGTCTGTACTTCAGAGAAGTAGATACCAAACAGGAGAGGTCCTAGGACAGAACCCTGTGGTACAACACTTGTCACTGCTTTGAGGTCAGATTTGGAGTTTGAACTTTTACAGTGTGGGTTCTGTCAGTGAGCCAGTTGGAAACCCATCTTGTGACGTAGGGATTTATACCTAGTTTAGTGAGTTTAGCTATAATTCCAGAATGGGGGATGGTGTTGAAAGCCTTGGCGAGGTCAAGATAGGCTGTGTGAACCACCTTACCCTCATCCACGGCCTTAGTGACTGCATCAAAGAAGTCGATCAGGTTCAGGAGGCATGATCTGCCTTTCACAAACCTGAACTGGGTGGGATCCAGAGTTTGGAGGTTACCAATGTCTTTGTTTATGAGTTCCATGATGATATGTTCCATGGCCTTGCAGACCAGGCTCATCAGCCTAATAGGTTGATAGTTCCCAGGATCAGTGGTGGCTCCCCCTTTGTGGAGTGGGATAACTGTTGCTGTGCGCCCTTCAGTGGGCACAAAGCCTGATGCGAGGCTATTATTGAACATGAGGCTTAAGTGGGGAGCCAGTTTGTTTTGAAGTTCATGTAAAACGCAGCCTGGGATGTTGTCCGGTCCCATGGATGCTGTGTTTTTGGCTTTAGAGAGTGCAGCTTTTACCTGTGTAGTTGTGATTACAGGGACTCTGCATTCTTCCTGTATAGATATGGGCCCTTTAGGGGGTGAGAGGGGGGTAAGTTAGCACTGAACCTATCTGCCAGGATGTTGGCAATATCAGTTGGTTCTGTAATTTTTGTGCCTTTGTGCTGTGACTCAGAGCAGATCTGGGCATTGCCATCTAGATTCTTGACATAGCTATAGAATGCTTTGTGGATGTCCTTGGATTTAGTGGTGATTTTGTTTTTGTAGCTAGCTTTGAAGGATCTTATATGGGATCTCAGTTTCTTACTGAGGCTGACCAGGGAGCTCCTTCACTCATGGGATTTTACTCTCTTTTGCAACAGTTTCTTCCTTCTGTTGTACAGTTTGTTTATGGCAGGGGACTACCAGACTGGCTTCCTTTTTTTGGAGGAGAGCGTCTTGGCTCTGTTTGAGATAGCACGATCCATGCACTCATGTAAGTGCTTATAGAGTGCATTTGTGTAGGATTCAGCAGTTGTAACTGTATTGTCCATCTGCATGGGTGTCATGAAGTTCACCACTTCTGTCTTAAGAAGCATGAAGTTGGCTTTGGAAAAATTTTTTACTGTGGTTTCCTTAATGGGGGATGGGGGCGAGATGTGGATATCAAGGGTGATAAGCTTATGGTCAGATCGGACCAACGAGGAGTTGACTTTAGGTGTGGAACACCGGTCACTCATGTTGGTAATGACTAGGTCTAGGATATTGTTGCCCCTGGTGGGGGTGTGGATAAATTGATTTAGGGTATTGGAGTTTATGAATTCCAGAAAGCATTGAGCTAAGGAGTTGGTACACAAGTAGTTTTCCCAGTTAATGGTGGGGTCGTTGAAGTCGCCCATTATTAGGGTATTTGGTTGAACCCTAATATTTTCCAGTACATCAAGAAAAGAGGGGTGGGAATCCCGGGGCATGGTGGGGGATCTGTAGCAAGCTACAATTTGGATTGCAGTTTTTCCCAGAGTTAGTTGCACTTGGATAACCTTGGATACATTATGCTGAGCAACTAGCCTGGAGGTGTGGATATCCTTAATGAATATGGACACACCTCCGCCTTTGGTGTTTTGGTCCAGGTTACATGGCCGAAAAGTGTGGTATGAGTTATAGCCTGGTAGTGCAGAGGTGCACTCTGGAGCCTTGAACCAGGTCTCAGTCACTGCACAGATATCGATGTTCTCCATTTTAAGAAGTGCCTCGAGTGAGTGCATTTTGAGATTTAGACTTCTAGCATTGAGTGGCATTACCCTCAGTTTTTGCTTGCCTGTTCCTGTTATGGTGGTGAATTTGTTATTTGAACCCTGCCTAAAAAAGGCACTATAGGGGCAGCAAGAGCCTTAGCCAGTATCTGGAATCCCAGGAGCGACAAGTGCAGGCCATCTGTGGCAAAGCATTGTGGTCTGTCGACCATTTCATCCCAAGCAGACAGATACTGGATCCCCTTAGAATGACACCAGAAGCTTAGCCAATTGTTGAAGTCAATCATTTTGTCTAAGAGTTATATGGCTATGTGCAAATACCATTCATATGGTCTGAAAACTTAACAGTGACAATACAGGCTGTGTTCCAGTTCTGAGCCAAAGAAATATAGGCAGAAGTTTCATGTTGCCTGTATTTTGTTTTCCTTGCCAAAACAACAGCTCACATACTGAGCTGGTACATTTGTGTATTACATTACCCATTTGACAGAATACAAAGTAACCAATGTGTTCTGCAGTCTACTCATCCAGCAGAATGTTTCAGTTTTACTAATGTTTTAGCAATCTTGCAATCATTTCAGTGTGTCCCTTTATTTGGCATTATAAACACTTGCATGACTGTTAACCAAACTTTTACTAATAGATGGCAGAAACCACTGCAGACAGTTGTGTATATGGAAACCCCCTAATGACATCTCATACATATAAATATAGAAATAACAGACCAGCATATGGCTCTCTTGCAGTTAAAATGATCATCAGTGCTGCCCAAAACATGCATTATTCAGCACATAACTGCATCTGTTTGTCCCAGACATCAGGTCATGAACAAATCATATCCATCTGAGCATCACTAAGTATACAGATGTACAGTGTATACATATGGAGTACATGAGATTGTGTCCATTTAAGATCACACCATGCTTACTTCAGTATAATGGCCTGTAGAGAGTGCAAAAGGACTCCCTTTAGAAAATAATGTTTTGAGGTCATCCAAAAGTGTTTTTCACCATTTCACCCACAGATGCACTGTAGGAACAAAGATAAGTCACATGTTAGTTCTCTGCCTATCAGACAGAACTGTGCTGTTTGCCTGTAAGTATGCACAGTTTTATTAACAGTGTGCAAAAACAATGATATGCACAAAATGATGAAAGTGGAAGGGCAGATGCAGATGCAGACTCTTGTGTTGCCAAGTAATATACAATAGCAGCATGATTGCTGCCTGTCAGACAAACCATAGAGCAGTGACATGCAGTGAATGTACAACTTACAAGGCCATCACACTTCATTCTTATGAGAATGTGTTATTTCACATAAGTTGTTTGCTGATAATATCCCAGGATGACTCCAAAATATCCTGAAACATGACATGTCAGGATCACTGGATTCATTGTTTAACAGTAGCCTCCAGACAGACTTTTGTGGGACATAAATGGAGAACTGCAATGGTCAACCCTCTGCACAAAGGCAGGGCAATAATGGAACCTGGGAACTACAGACCCATAAGTCTGACTAGTCTGCAGGGCAATAATGGATCCTGGGAAATACAGACCCATAAGTCTGACTAGTCTGCAGGGCAATAATGGATCCTGGGAAATACAGACCCATAAGTCTGACTAGTTTGATATGCAAAGCCATGGAAAGAATTATGAAAATGATTAATAAGGACATAGAAAACCATCATTCACTGGATCCAACCCAGGTCAGATCATCCCTACTCATCCTGGTGGACCTCTTTGAGAAGGTTTTTGTTTTGGAGATTATTTTTAAGAATAGCTTTTTTGTGATGATGGGGGATTGTGATCCTTAGGCATATGACACTCTTCTGAAGATGTCTCCAGGGTGAAATTTGTAAATTTGCACTTAGTTTATTTATTAATATATTTGTGACATCCGCTGGATCAGAGTAGGTTGTGCCAGTATGAATAACTACAGAACAATACTGGGTGTTATTTTGTAACTTCAAAGAAAAAGTAAAAAACTAGTAACCAGAAGCCACAACCAGGATTTTTCTATAAAATAAAAAATATTATTTATTTAGAACCAAACCGATTAAGCACTTTCACACTTAACACACACAGGACTTCATCAGAATCAAACCATATTACTAAAATGGCCTCTTTATACAAAACTAATTAACCACTTATACAATTAACCTGGAACAGTGGGAAAAATAATTACACAGTATATAATGAAATATTTAAAAATGGGTAAGAGGTTGTTTCTAGCAACACTTTGGTATCCCCACCACTTGGATCATAGCTGACTGAGTCAATAATAACAAAAGAAAACTTAGTAATTGAGGAGCAAACTATTAAATGCTTATACAAAGCATTATTTTATTTTTTTGTTCTTAATATCATAAAGATGTTCATAAATATGTCTACGTAAAGATGTCTCTGTTTTACCTATGTAAAAATTTGAACATCCTTACATAAAGCAATGCATACAATCCATTTAGTTAATCAATTACCTTTTACAAAAAACACCTTTGGTGTTAGGATATTGTTTAAAACAACTTCCTCCTTTTCACATTTATACGGTCATTGATTATACATTTCACATTTGGTAGTATGAATTTTTCCGCTACCCCATTTTCTCATGTTAAAATTACCTTTATCAAAAAAGTCTTTACATTTTATTTCCAGTCTTGTATGTAAACAAAGGTTCTTTCCAGCTATCCCGAGAATGTTGGGTTGGTTTTGAAAATACTCCAGTTACTCCTAAAAGTATCGTTAACGATTGACATCTGTCTGGAATATTTTAACACCATGGTATTTATATATTTTTTTTCTTCTGGGCTTTCTCCTTGTTCATCTTTGTTAACCCCCCCCATTGTAGCCCTACCCAAAAAGGGGTAAATATTTCTTTCCACATTCACCCTGAATGTATTCCCTAATACCTTTAACCAAGGGAATGGGGTAATTTCTATCTAAAAACATTTTTGTAACCTTATCACAATCTGTTTCCAAGTCAGCCCTATGTGAAGTCATCCTAGCAATTGTAATATACTGTCCTTTGTCAAGGCTCTTTTTCTGACTAAGTGGACGAAAACTGTTACAATCCAGATACGAATTGCTGAATGTTGCCTTCCTATAAACACTTGATTTAAAGCCACAAGGGGTATGTTAAATGAATGTATCTAAGAAATTAATACCCTCCTTATGAAACTTGTAAGTAAACTCCAAAAATTCAAAGGAATTTTTCAAAAAATTAACAAACTGGTGAATGTTCTCTTCTGAACTTTTGCATAGGATGAATATATCATCCAAAAAGTGAACACAGAGACCTATATGCTGAAAGAATGCAGAACTGAATACACTGTAGTTTTCCCAAGCCAAAATAATCATGTTTTCATAAACAGGGGGACAGGAGGTTCCCATGGCGACTACGTTATTCTGTTCGAAGAACTCCCCCTCAAAAAATATAAAACTATTGTCCAAAACTGCAGCCATTTATTCCTCTATAAAACCTGATGTCTTTCCTAAAAAAGGGGGTGGGGGCATATTTGTTCAAACTATCAAAAATCAATCTAACCATTTATCCTGGGGAATGGATGTAAAAAGGCCTTTAATATCAATAGTGAGGAAGATCAGTTCCTTGAACCAAATCTCCTTTTTCAATCTCCCTAAAATATCCCAAGAATCTATAAGGAGATGGGGGGGCCTATCTATAAATGGGTTTGAGACACCTATCTAAACATACTGACCAAGGGTAGGTTTCAGAACAATTGACCATTACAATAGGCCTAAGGGGTGTGTGTGTGGGGGGGTCTTTAACATTCTTATGAAAATGTTCAAATCTGAATATGTTTCTCCAGATATTCTCTGTTCAACCAGGTACTGCTCTAAAAGAGAATCAGTTATCTGATAGGCAACATGAATCTCATTTTGTGAAACCGGGGAGTAAATATCTAAATCATATAACAATTTAAAGATAGCATTGGAATAATCCAAAGTATTAAACAAAACCATCCCTCCCATTTATCCGGCTTCATAATTCAAATCATATTATCTTGCCTTAACTGGTTAAATAAAGTCCATTCTTCCCTAGACAAACTGTGGAAATGAGTTTTCTCCCCTACTACTAAGGGAATAAAGTTAATCACTCACTGCCTTCTCAAATATCTGTAAAGCTGGAATACATGGAGGATTAAATGAACTATTTTTTCTTAAACCTATTGGTCTCTCTTTGTATATCTTTTGTTTCAACCAAATAGATAAATTAATCTTCTTCAAAAATAACTAAAGTTCAATAAGAGTATCTACCACATCAAATTTTGAGCAGGGTACACATTTCACACCATTTTGAAATAAAGAGAAATGTTTTTTGTAATGCAATGTTCTGTGAAGTTATAAATGTGAAAACCCTGAAAAATAAAATCTATCCCATCTAAAGTCACTATAGCAGGATCTTTTTGCCTTATGTTAGTTTGTTGGGATGGTAAATATATGTCTTCCTTCCTTATGAATAATTCTGGTGATATATTTTCTTTTTCTAGTGGTTCTTCCCAGCAGAAAAACTCTGAGTGTCCTCGTCCTCCCCATCTGGACCTTTACCTGGTGTATTCCTTTCTTTATAACCCCCCTTAACTTATTGCCCAGAATTTTTGCTATTTATTTCTTTTTAATGACATAAGCTTCATGTCTAGAATATTGTCCTAAATCCCCCTCCAACTTCCTCTGTTTCCATTTAAAACCATTACTCCATGTCTTTTCTACCTTAAAATAGATTTTTTATAATATTTTTCCAACTGTTCAAATATCAAATCATTTCTAATTTTCATATTCAAATTCTCTACCTCTTGTAAAAGGTGTTCTTTCTACATTATATTTTCTAATTATGTGCATTAATTCAAAACTGTGTCTGTCAAACATTTGAACAAATTCCTTAAATATTTTATCAACATACCTTAAGCCAAGGGGAAATTTAAAAACTCTTAATCCCTGTGGGACAATGTTAATTGAACACATTTCCTAAATATTTATTGTCCATTTGTAAAGTCATGATTTTCAAAAGCTTTTTTTAATAAAGTATTAATCATAGGATCATAGGGCAGTGCTAGGTAATTGGCCCTGAGGCCCTTATAAGTCTAGCCAAGAGTTTATCACATGCATAGACAAATCAGCACCCAATGTCTCTGTCCAGCAGGGACACGGGTGGAATCCCAGGGAAGTATTTTCTATTTCTCATCCAGTGAAGTCTTTCAATGTACAGTCATAGCTAAAATTTGCTTCACCTTGTTCATTAAGTTATTCAGAATTAAAGTCCCTCCTAACTAATTCCTCAAACTGCAAGAAATTAGTTCTAGTGTTCATACTGTTTTTGTTTATCAAACCATTCCCCCCATGGCACCAAAAACTGCTGCATATGTTTTCTTAGGCACAGTACTTTCTATGTTGAAATGAGGTGTCTTTAGTGGAAACGAGCACAGGAAAGTCATTATCTGGCTCCAGAAGGGTTTCAATTGCATTCTGTTTTGATGTTTCAGCCAGACAACCTTCCATTTTTGCATTACATGCACCATCAGAGGCTTCTAGAAAGTGGGTGGACCTTCCATTCTCTCTCTTGTATTGCTTCCAGTGCAATGACCTCCATTCAAATTTAAAGCTGTACTGTTTCCTGTTCCTCTACCACTTCTGGATGGCAAAATTATGGATGGCAAAATCCCTTATCCTCCATTCAAAGCTAGCCCAATATCTTTTGCACCACTTCCTGCCATCAAAGTATTACCATTGCTCTTCATAGGGAATAAATGTTTAGAATCTTGCCTGTACTGGTAATCGGGCTGTTGTTATTCTGAGATAATAGCTCAATAAGCCGTGTAAGTTCACCCTTCATAATCGCAACTTCAGACCTTAACATATTAACTTCTTCCCTTTGTACAGGTGAAAACAAAGAGGGAATTTCATCTAAAGAATCCATTTCTGGCTTCAATACCCAGCAAATGACTAATAACTGAAAAAGTGAGCAGTTTTCACTGAATGACCAAGAAAAAAATTAAAAAAAAAAACTAGTAACCAGAAGCCACAGCCATGATTCTGCTATAAAATAAAATATATTATTTATTTATGACCAAACTGATTAAGCACGTTCGTCCTTAACACAAACAGGACTTTATCAGAATCAGACAGACTATATCTGGTTTGTGGCTTCTGGTTACTAGTCTTTTATTTTTTCTTGGTCGATCAGTAGCAATCGCTCACTTTTCAGTTATTTTGTAACTTGCTGAAATAAATAAAGAAGGATTTGTAATTATCCTTAGCCTCTGATGTCAGCCTGAAGTCACAGGGAAGCCTTTGCCTTCCTGGTGGTATTTTCAGTATCTTGGATGAATTTTTGATGATGATCTTAATTTGTGGGTTCTTAGTTTTGCCTGTTATTGTATTGCTTATTTATTTATACATGTGGACCTCCTGGGAGGTTTGCTCTTTCCTTACCCATTTTGTTAAGTTTTGGGAGGAGCTGACATATTTATGCAGTTTTATAGGTGAACATATAATTTATTAGCCATTTCAACAGTCTGGGGGTTACAGTTATACTTGAACTTAAAGACTTCATTGCAGAATTATAGGAAGTTGACACATCTGAGTTCTTTGAATACTGTAATTTTTACACGTGTGCTGACTTTTGAGCTACTGACAATACCATGCAGATGCTATATTTGTAAGGTAATTTTTGTTCTCTTATGGGAGCTTTGACTACTTGATCCAGGGATCTTTGACTACTTGATCCAGGGAATTCTTGTTTATGAAGTTGACAAATTTTTGGGCATAGTCTACATTTACAGTATAGATCTCCCATTTTATCAATGTGTAGATAAAGTCTCCCAGGATGATGGAGTTTTTGTGAATTTGATGTATATCCAATGTAGGTAAGAAATAGACATGGCTTTCAGGGACTATTGAGGGCGTCCTGTAACACACTGTGATCTGATAGTATTATTTAGAGTGAGATGAATCTCAATAGGTTTGATTTGTGGGTGTCTGGGAATCTGCTTTCTGGTAATGTGGACTTTTGCAAACACAGGTACTTCACCAAAATTCCTAAGGAGTATAAAGGAGTGGTGGACTCAAACCCAGGTATTGTTGCTGTGTTTTTCAGGCAACTATTGTTTAGGTTACTAGAGATGAGCCAATGCACAATAACAAAGGGCATATTCACAACTGTGGACAGTACCGAGGTATTAAACACCTGTCTCACTGCATGAAAGTTCTGGAGAGGGCGATCGATAAATGAATACGCAGTGTAGTAGAAAGTAAGATGGGATATGAGCACTTTCGATTCAAATCAGGATGCAGCCACAACAGACCCAATGTTTGCAGTGAGAAAGATAGTTGAAAGGAATATAGGTGAGGAAAAAAGAGTTCAGCTGGGCATTCCGGAACCTGGAGAAAGCAAATGACAATGTTCCAAGAAAGCTGATTTGAGCAGTCCTGCAATGGTTTAAAGTCCCAGAAACATTGTTAGAATTAGTACAGGCTATGTTCAAGGACCCAATGACACAAGTGCAAGCAGTGTTTGAACTCAGAGAGGGGTTCCCAGTGGGAGTCGGCCTCCAATAAGGTTCATCTCTAAGACTACTTTTGTTCATACTTGTGATGGGCTACATTACAAGTCGGTGGGGACAGATCAACAAAGCTGGTGTGTGCAGATGATACAGCATTACATCCAGGCTCTGAAACAAGAATGTCAGCAGATGATAGGAGAATGGAATGCAAAACTGAAAACACACTGGATGAAATTGAGTACAGATAAGACAGTTGTAATGGCAGCAAATGGGGACATCAGAAGAATATGAGAACTGAGATAGAAGGAAAAAAATGTAACATGATAACAACGTCAAGTATCTGGGAGGGGTGGTTGAGGAGAAGGAAAGTCTAGATGAGGAAGTCAAAACTAGAATCAGACAGGCTGCAGTCAACTTACACAGATTGTCGGATGTGGTGGATGACAGAAGAATGCCAAAGAAGCTGAAAAGTAAGGTCTACAAAACAGTGGTGTGATCAGTACTACTGTATGGTACAGACACCTGGCCAGTAAAGGCAGACCAGCTCAGAAAGCTAGAGGTGATAGAGATGAATTGCCTGAGACAGGTGGTAGGATACAGGTCTATATTACCACATCAAAACTGCAAGTCAGCAAATGTCTGTTCAACAACCAGTAAACAGTGAGCTGTCATTTCTGTGAATGGCCACTTCAGCAAATGTTTTCCTAGGGGAAAAAATCGCTTGGCCAAGCAGAAACAAAACAGTATTTCAAACCTATCAAATGTAGAAATATCTCCCTGCCTGCATATTATATTTTTTTTTCTTTTTCCTTTACCCTTTCCCCAGTCCCCCAGTAATTCTAAAACAGTGCCTAGATATCTGTGTTTTTTTTTCAATACTAGTGTCTTCAGATGCAAGAGAGAAGAGAGAAATGAGATATACTGAACTGTTGAATGAATGAGATGCTTTTATTAAACTAAAAATTCATTGTATAATATTAGGTGTGTGTGTGTGTGTGTGTGTGTGTGTGTGTGTGTGTGTGTGTGTTTTGTTGTTTTCAAATAATTCAAGTCTAATAAATGTTATATAAATGTGATCTTAAATCATTTTGTTTTCTCTAAAAGATTAATTTTCTTTTCTTCCTATGATATTTGCCATTGAAACTGATTCACTTTTGTTGAAGTTGATCCACAAACAGCAACAGTAACATATACTGCATTAGTAGTGTTAGTGAAGACCAGTTCTAAGGCCATTTTTCAAATAAGACATACCATCACAAGCAACTTATTTCAGAAAACCTGAGGTAAGGAGAAATACACCTGAGCTTAACAGAGAATGCAGTAATGCAGCTACTCCCCATGAAAAGCTGGTCACATTTCACTTGGGTGGAATTCATCAAGAATGATGCACTCAGATGACTAAATGTGCTGCCTGTCAATTATTAATTTAACAATGTGTAGTTTGAATCTTTTGGCAAGCAGTTTTAAATAGATTAGTTTTATTAATTTACATAATATAAAGATAATACACTAGATTATATGATTATAGGATAGGATATTACATAACTCATTACACATTGAAAGGTAGTGCTAATAATTTCTACAGCTACCAGCTTGAATAAAAGTTATTTTTCCAGAAAACAATGACTTATTTACCAGTTTAGAGCAGAAGAGTAATTTACAGGTAGAACCAATAAATTCAAGTTTACTGTCTGGATATTTTGTAGCGGACACAGTTTGCAGGGCTGACATATCATACAAAACAAATTATTTAAAGATAATCTTAAATATGTTTTTTTTACAGAGAGAGATATAAAACAGTTGCTCATTTCAAGGCCTTCTATCCAGAACACCATCTGATCTTACATCTCTGGAATCTGCATCCTCTGACAAAAGAATAACTAATTACTTTTCTGGAATCTGTACACTTTGAACAAATGATAAATAAAGGATATTTAATTCAAGTGAACTGATGTTTAGCTATAAAAATGACACATATCTGGCTGATTTTTAGACTGGTAAAAAATGCATCAAGAAAGCTGTGAATGTTAATTTTGAAAAAGTGTACTTGTATGCTGTGTATTATAAATTTGAGAGCTCTTCTGTGTTGCAGTAGTAAAAACTAAACAACAGGAAGTTCACAGCTGTGAAAAATATCTGAAATGTGGAAAATGCAGCTCTTGTTTCTGTGAAATATATGGACTGGTATTCAACCATTATGTTCGAAGTTACAGAACTTCAACTACATAAAAAAAAATAAAAAAACAACGGACAACAAAATAAATTGCTGTAAGCAGGGGGGCAAGTCCCCCTGCACCCCCACACCCCCCGATACTTAAATATACCAACTCCAAGATTGCACCACATTCAAGTGAATGGAAACTTCTACTTATGGAGATTTCCATTCAAACGTTCAAACTTTTACAAATTCGAATGTATGGTCTCGACCACATGTGGTTTGAACTTGTAAAGGTTCGACTACATGATAGGAACCCAACAAGGATAGTGCTAATGAGAAAAGACATGCTAGGCTGCTACAAGGCTGGAGGGCAACTACAGTAAGGGGACTGATGGATGTGATAGGTACCACATTAAAGGCAGGTAAGTGTAGATGAGTCAGTATTGCACATGCTCAGTAGATGTGAATGATATCACAATGAGGCAGGTAAGTGTAGATGTGTCAGTGTTTTACTCACATGCTCAGTAGATGTGATAGATATCACAATGAAGGCAGGTAAGTGCAGACGAGTTATTGTTTACTCACATGCTCAGTAGATGTGATAGATATCACAATGAAGGCAGGTAAGTGTAGATGAGTCAGTGTTTACACAGGTACTCAGTATAGTATCACACAGCTAAATCACATCCTCTCTTCCAGCACAAGAAGGGCAGTATAGTGGCTATCACATATACCACTGAAGTACTGCAATATAGTGGCTATCACACAGTCAACTGAAGGACTATATATATAGATGTGTGTGTGTGTGTGTGTGTGTGTGTGTGTGTGTGTGTGTGTGTGTGTGTGTGTGTGTGTGTTTGTGTGCGTGCGTCTGTGTATAAGTACCAAAACTGTTATCATATAAATGTGGAGGTAATGAGGTAGTTCAGAAAGAAAGAAAAGAGAGAGAAGCAGGTGGAGGCATTCACACAAAGGCAACCATAGGGCATGAAAATGAGGCAAATGAAGGATAATTTTAGGGGGGGTCCACATTTTACATATGGAAGGATTTGAATGGGATACATATAGAAAGACAGGTAGCAGGTAAAGATAAACAAACACCAAACTTAGACAAGCAGGGGTGGTAAACAGGATGGTAGACACACAAAAGGTGGTGAGAGCAGTGGATGAACACAGACATAGAGAGGGAGAACACATAGTTATGAAGAGGGCTGAATAATCAAAATGGAATGGAGAACAACACATAGGGGATGGAATACAAGAAGAATGAGATAGACTAGGGTCCTAGCATGATTAGATACCAGGCTGAAACACAGCGCTCACCTGGGTGGCATATATTAGAGGCTGGATGCTGGCCTAATGGGTGGAGTCTGCTGCTCACAGCACTCAATAAGCCACACCACAAAGCACTCAACACTGTAAGGTAGGCATACAGGTGTAGCTGCACCTCAGCAATCAACAGATCCTTCACCTCATGCTGTGACACCAGGGAAAATCTGGACCTCTATCAAAACAAGACGGTTTTCTCCTTTATTTAGAAGTAGCTTTGGAGAGCATGAATAATGCCTCCACATCAAACCAAGCAAATAAACCACTGTCTCTTATTAAGAGGCAGCACTAGTTGACAATGCTGACCTAGTACCAGAAACATTAGCTGGCACAGACTGGGACAGTCATGGCTGCATTTCCTCCTTTGCTAAAGTTGGACCTTAAGGAGGATGATGCAATTATGAAATATAATTACATACACACATTTTAGCAGCATACCTGCAGTTCTAGAGTGGAATGCCAGAAATGGCGTGCACACACACACACACACACACACACACACACACACACACACACACACACACACACACACACACACACACACACACACACACACACACACAAACACACACAGAAACACACATGCAGACACACACACACACACACACACACACACACACACACACACACACACACACACACACACACATGCATCCATTGCCAGTCCAGGATAATCGCAAGAACCACCAGCAGCATTCCAACCATGTTCAATCCTAGCACCTCCTCTGCTGGAAAATAAAATACACTGAATTGATGTGTAAAGCAGGTAACATGCCAGAACAAATAAGTACTGGAATAAAGGGTAAAACCATGTTTAAAATACATCTATGCTGCCTCTGTCTAACCTCTGACTCCCACTCTTGAAACAAATCAGAGTGGCACCACTTCGGGCTACTTCAATAATGTTGCATAGTCAAACAGAATGTGTTTTGCCAGTGGCAGTACTCATTTTCCCGGCAAGCTCATGCCAAGCATCCATCCTCCACAAGGGTACACCATACTGCCCTACTGGACATTCCCGTTAGTTCCTGTGCAGAATGAACAAGACACTTTCTCTGTCTGGCACACAATACATGACCTCTGCATTCCACAATAACTGGAGTTGACATAGCCAGTGAGTCAGGTCACTTCAAGGGGCAAAATCGTAGTCACATGCATATCGATTTTAGATCATTCATCCCACTATGTACCACTACATCATAGGTTCATAGGTAAGTACTAGGCTATCTGCCTGAGGGCATCTATAAGCCTAGCCAGAATGTGTTGGTTTTCACCACCCCCTTAGATTAGGTGCCTCTGTCCAGCAGAGCCATTAGTTCCCTGTGCCTCTGTCCAGCAGAGCCACTGCAGTGATCCCCAGGGTAAATTTTCTGTTTCCCATCCACTCGTCAAGGTTTCTGTTGAAGAGTGTTAGTGAGGGGCTCTGCCTAATGTAGACTGGAATCCTGTTCCAAAGCATGGGTTGTGTTTGGGACAGGAATCTATCCCTCCAGCATGTCCTATTTATCGTTGTGGTGAGGTTTAGATCCCTAGAGCATTTGGCTCTCGGGGATTTGTTTTTTTTAGGTAGAGCATGTCCATCAATTCTGGGTTGGACATGGCCTTGTATGTCAGGCAGAGATCACCTCTGAGTATGCAGTATGCAACCGAGTACAGCTGGAGTTTCTTCAGTTGGGCTGCATAGGGCATCTGTTTGATCATGGTGGTATTATATGTCTGTTTGTCTGTAGTACACAGCTATGGTGTTATGGGCATGCACAGGCCATATGCACAAACTTATTTTTCACATGCATCATGGATCATACCTCTCAACTTCTTAGAGCAAGTAATCTGAACAAAGCCATAAATAATGGGGGGACAAAGGCCTAAAAACAGGGACAACTTTTAAATATTGCTCTTACAAACTCGGGAAGCTGACAGAATAACAGGTTTTACATTTGCATGAATTTTCTGAAGGGTATGAAATCTAAAACTCAAATGTCTGTCATTATTTTCTGACTTCACCCTTTAATAACTTGCCAATAATTTGCCAGAAAACCACAATTTTATGAAAAATGGACCAGAAATATGGGGCAAAAATCTGGACATTCTACAAAAATCCATATAGTTGAGAGGTATGGTCATGGTCACTGTGATGAGCACTGATAACCAGCATGTCTGAGTAGCGCAATGCAATGCTACAATAGTGCTTAAGAAACAGTGATAGTAAGTAGCCAAATTAGCTTAAGCACAGTAACACATAGCAGTAGTTAGCATAATACAAAATATCTGTGCCATCATGCACAAGCTTGCTAAATGCTGGGCATTATTTATTTATTTATTTATTTGTTTGTGTTTACCAGGAAAGTCCAACTGGGACTATGTTCCAGTTGAGTAGTTACATTTTTATTCACATATATACACAAACAATAGTTACATTTGTATGTTCTAAGATTTCACAGTGGTCAAAGTTGCTAAAAAGAAAGCCCACATGTAGCTTAATGAATTGTAAAGGCAGCAGGTATGTATAAACTTGATTTGATGTTGTCCTTTTCATTCTTCCTCAATAATGAGTTCAGATTCCATCCTCAGATCTGACTCAGCTGCATATACTAGACTTTGGATCCAGCTCTTGATCTCCTCTCTCTATCTGTAATGCTTTATTCCATCCCCATTGCCTCTGATCTCGTTTGCCACCATCGTGGTTAGATGCAGGTTCCATTCTCAAGCATAGTAAGAATATTTAATTCAACTTTTGTTCTCCTAAATTTTGCACTTTATAACTAAAATATTTTTCTTTTATTTTTTTCGTTCTCCCTCTTAGCTTTTGCTGGCATTAGGGATAAATCTTTCTTCTTTTTCTCCTCCCTGTGGTAGTTTATCTTATACAATAGTTGGTATATTTTTTCTGTACCTTTCGTAGGGATTACCTTTTTTTACCATTGTTGGTAATAACTTTTTATCTGCTATTTTTTTTCACTGCAGCTGTATATTCTGTTTTTTTTCAGCCATGTCAGAAAAATCTACAGATTTTAAGAAATGCACTTCTTGAGGGCATAAGATCCCCAGTTTAGACCCCAGACCACCTTAACATGGCCTATATGGTATGCTCTACCCTTAATCCAAGAGCATTGGCCTACAGGTGAAATAAGCTGATTCTCAAAGGTTTACTTCCTGCTACTTCTGAGGTTCAAACCCCTTCAAAAATTATATCTGTTTCTTCATATGCTAGAAAAAGGTCTCCTCCAAAGTCCCCAAGATCTTCCTTGGAGCTGATAGAAAAAGTTGTTAAAATCTCAGGTCTGACCTCCTTGGATCCTGAACCTCTTGGCCTTCCCTTAGATCCGAAGTCATCCTTGGATGCAAAAGAGTTTGCTCCCATAGGGATATCTCCATTACCTTCAACCTTTTCATTGGATCCTAAGACCTTGGATCCAAAACCCAGTCCATCTCACAAAAGCTGTACTCCAGTGTATGCAGTTAAACCTATTTATCTCTCCCTGCCCATGCAGTTATTCAAAACTCCAAAGAAACATTCTAGGCCCCCTTCCACAGCATCTTCTAGGTCTTCTAGAAGTCTGTTATAGGTGAATGTGGATAGGATGATGCGAAAATTCATCAGAGCTTAGATCCAGATGGGGGTCCTACCAGCTCCATCCCCTGCTGGATCCATGAGTGTGCATGTGATATCTTTTCTTTCTCCCTCTCTGATCTGACCCATGGTTTTGGAGTCCCAGGATCCGAGATCTCAGAGCAGTTTGGCATCAGATCTGAAGAAAGTTTCGTCTGCCACTCAAACGATTTGGCTGACTGGTTCTGCTCTGATCCGCTCAGATCAGAGTAGGTCTCAGAGCTGAGATGTTAGCTCCAGGTCTGAGGAGTTAGGTTCAGCTCTGGTTTTGTTGGATCCATCCCTCCCTCTCAGAGCTTCAGCTCTGGACAGCTCAGATCTGATTCTCCCCTAGAGGCTCAGATACAGGGGTGGACCTGACCTACCTTCTTCAGAAGCTTCAGCTCAAGGAGGGGAGAAAGAGTTTCCCCTGGTTCTTCAGTGTTCAAGGTGGTATAAAGGGCTTTTTTTCTTCATAGAGAACTGTTATCTCATGTTTCAAATCCTACCCTTTTCCCTCATTGGCTCCAAGCTCTGAGTCCATCATACCTACTCCACAGGGACAGTCAGTTCTAATTAGTCTCCAACACCTCCCCTGAACATCCCACAAAGGACGTCCTTCGGAAGAAGTTGTGTAAGATGAGACACATAGACTCCACCATGAAGTGTCTCACAGAAGACACTGATTCTGATGAGGGAAAAGGATCCCACAGATTGCCACCTGATGACATCTAATTTGGAGATATTCTAGAAATCCTTAAGTGGAAAGGTGGTTGGTCATCCCAAACTCCTTCTCCTGAAGACTCGGTGTTCCTAGAGGCTTTGGATTCTGGACCATCTACATCTTGTGTGACCCTCCCAGTGGAAAAACCTATTAACCTGGTTTCCTGCCGGGCATGGATGGAACTGGACACTGTCAAGCCCATTTGCATGCGCCCAGACAAGTTTTTGGTTCCTTCTTTGGACAGATCTCACTGAAGCAAAGGATTTCCTGTTGATGCTATGGTGGTGGAGGCAGCCACTAAAAAATACCTAGCAGAGCAGAGCTCTTCTGTCCATCTGCCAGACAGGGAGTCCAGAGTGTTGGTCAGATTTGGAAAGTGACTGTTCATCTCAGCTACCTTTGCTCTGAGGTCACTTAATTATCTGGCACATTTTACTAGGCTAAAAATAAATTTGACTAAAGAACTATCAAATACTCTGTCTTGAGTCCATGTCTGCTGAGGATTTCAAAAAGACTTCCTCCCAGCTGATGACTCTTTTGCCTGTTTTGAATGCTTCGATGAGGTTAATCTCTCATACAACTGAAGGTACCTCATGAACAGCCAGTTCAGGGATAGCCATAAGGGGACATGCCTGGATGCGGCTATATGACTTTGCTGAACCCTTAAAGATGTCTTTTGTTAATGCCTCTTTTGATGGCACTTCCTTGTTTGGGCCATCAGTTAAGGACACATTTATCTGCAGCAAACAAGAAAGAAAGACACTATCTGCCATGGGAATCAAATGTTTTACCCCTCAGCATACCTTCTCAAGAAACAACAAGGTAGTAAGATGTGGTTCTGTAAGTCCCAGGGACCTTTCCAGGCTTTGTATGGGGATAATTCCAACAGAATCAGGGAAGGAAATTTTAATGGTAGATGTTGCACTAGAGGCAGAGAAGGCCCAGAGAACCAGGGCTTTAGAGAGTCCTTTTCAAACAGGCCCTATCAGCACTCCTGAAGCACTGCCCAACTGTAGATGCCTGGACAAATATCACAACAGATTTATGGGTGCTAAGAATAATATCCAGAGGTTACTTCATACCCTTTTTCCTTCTTCCTGCTTGTGAAAAGGAAAAAACTTCCTGACATCCCACCCAGTCAGAAGAAGGAAGCAGCACAAAAAATACAAAAACTACTAGAAAAAATAGTCATCCCAAAGATCCCATCTAACCAGATAGGATTCCAAACTTATTTGTGCTTCTTTTTAGTGCCAAAGAAAACAGGGGACCTCAGACCAATTTTGGATCTAAGCAGTTTGAACCAGTATGTAAAGAAGGCAAAGTTCCAAATGGTCACAGTTCAGCCTACTCCATTCTTTTTGCACAAGGACAACTGGATGTACTCTATAGACCTTCAGGACATATACTATCAGATAAAAATAGATTATCTAGAAGACATCTTTGCTTTTGGCTGGGACCCCATGATTACCAATTCAGAGGTCTGCCCTTTTGACTCATCACAGCCCCCAGGGTGTGTACCAAATGCATGGCAGTAGTGGCAGCTTACTTGAGGCTCAGAGGATTCCAGGTGTTTCCATATCTAGAATACTGGCTCCTCATTACTCTCTCTAGACATCAACTTCAACAAGCCAGGGACCATTTACTCCAGATTTGCAATGCCTTGGACATCATAATCGATCTTGCCAAATCAAAGCTTGCTCCAGTTCACAGCCTCAAATTCACTGGAATGCTTTTGAACACTACAATTCAAGTGGCTTCTTTAAATCTCCACCACATTACTCATATAAAACATCAGGTCCAGGATATCATTTCTCATCCTTCTACTCCAGCAACATTAGTGCTTCTAGCACTGGGGTCTATCTCAGCTGCCATAATACTGTCTCCCCTAGCACACTTCTTTCTGCGAATTCTCCAATGTACCTTAGCTGTACAGTGGTCCATTCTACATCAACCCCTGTCTTTTCAAATAAAGTTCACCCTGATTTGCAAGCGTCACATTTGTTGGTGAATTCAATCCAATGATCTCTTTCTGGGCAGACTTTTCATCTTCCGAATACAATTGTCACAGTGACCACAGATGTTTCCCAACTAGAGTGGGGGTTATTTCTTGGTAAGGATGGTCCAAATCATGTGGTTCCCCAAGAGACCAAATTGCATATTGTCAAAAGAAAATTATACTTTAAAAATGATCAAAACATGGTAGGTTCAGGTTAAGGCACTTTAATCTTGCAGCAAGGAGACAAAAACGTGCTGTTACAGAGTTTGTCTAACTAGAAACAGGAAATACTTTCATTTTTATACATTCACTAACTAGACATGGCCTACCAAGCTGACATAACAGATTACCACCTTTTTCATCATCATCTGTTGACCATCATTCCCATGAATTTCTGCTGATTTATCAATTTTTATGTGAAACTTCCTGAGGAAAACAACATGGCCTTGATTACTACCAGTTAGATACATGTTATGTTACCATTCAAGGTACTATGGCTAATTCAAGCACAATGCTAACAGTTCATTTCTCTAATCATCCTTTGTTCACTTTATCTCTAAGCTACTGCAGCTGCACATGTTCTCATGCTTCGAACATGTTTAAGATCATTACATTTACAGAATATAGTATTGTTCATTAATTCATTCCTGACCTAGCAGACAAGCACCTGCTTCTCAAGTATATTTCGAAAAGGCAAAAACATGAATATTGCTGTGCTAGCAGTTACTAGGTCAGAGGGCATCTTGCAAGTTTCAGAAAGCATACTACAGTTTTCAAAAAGCATCTTTTTCAGTCTCATATGAAACTCAATTTATATATAACATAGTGCATAAAAAATAGAATGAAAAGCGTATTAATTCATTTGATTATTAATTGGCATTAAGCATACACACATTAATACATATTTTTCTAACATTTCCCTCCTGTTAATACTTTTTAATTCAATTTTCAAAAAAAGAATGAACAGTTTGCTTCTTTTCCTAACCTCTTCCAACCAGGATTTGCAGTTAAGAAAGTCATTCAGTTTAAACTTTTATGAAAGTGTTTCGTATTCTAGCAGCTCTTCAAATTCAGTATTTTGATACATAGTCTCAGATACTGATATATCTATGAATTCTTTGATTAATTTCTTCATGCAGGGGATTCCACAACAAACACAAACTCCTATTAGGAGTAATCCTACCCCAATGGCAATCAATATGTTCATTAGGATGGAACCCCCACCCCCCAAATACATTCTGGAAAAAGTCTGTCAGGGGGTTTGGGCCTGGTTTGGTCATGGCCGACACTTGCTGAATAACCTCGAGATGATCGTTAATTTCATGCTGATGATCAGGAATAAATGCACAGCATTCTTCTTTGATGAAAGCACACGTCCCACCCCTCACCGCTAGGGTGAAGTCAAGAGCCATTCAGTTTTGGAGTACTACAGTTCTCATGGCATTCAGTTAATCAGTTATCAGTTCAAGAGCAGAAAAAGTCGCATTACTCATTACTTCGAGAAGTTTTGACAGTTTTTGCAGCTCCCATATTGATTTAACTGCACCATATGCAGGTAATATACCTGCCCAGGATATGACAGCATCACTCAAGTCCATGTGCGCAAGTTTGGTTCCCACATTATGATGGTCTTTCCAGCCCACTTCGATCTGTCCCACTGGATTCTCAGGTTTCTTAACAGTCTTTTTGGTTACATCTTGGGTATTTCGAATACTTCCCTGAGGCAAAACTGCAGTGTGTCGGATGGCTGGGACCAGGTACCCCAAAAAACAAGTGCCAGACCAATTCTCAGGTAACCATTTATATGCTTTTTTACCACACAAAAAATAACAGTCCTCTACTTTAGTTGTTACTTTGTTATGAAATGACTGCCCTGCATGAAACATTTTCCTATCTATTACAGATAACTGTTTGAAAAGTATAGGATTACGTTGTACCTGATCAAGAGTTTTATGCATAGATTTCAGAAATGAGTCATAATCTGTACTACAAGATCCACCTAAATCATTTGGTTTTCTATAACATTTATACTGTACTGTGACATTACACTTGGATGGTATCATTTTTGTAAAAACATACAATTCCTTTTTGTGTTACAGGCAAATACAGTGCTACCTTATCATGTGCTTTAATAGCAACTGTGTCAAAAAACAGATTTTCCCAGGTCTCATTGACCCCTAGGGGGATAGCAGCCATCAATAAACCCCTGTATGCTGTTGGTATGGCCGTGCAGACCCAGCAGTTCAAAACATTAAAAGTCTCAGCATACACACATGTAATTGCCTGATAAGTGTTAAAGTTCGGATGCCAGTCTATGTTTGGTTCATTACGTTTAATCAGTTTAACTTTCGTGGCAGGAAAAAGAAGTGGCCACAACAAAAAGAACGGTGTGATTAGCACAGTTATTAAAATGATCATACAAGTTTTCTGAGGTTGTTCAATGTCTCTATTCACTCTGTACCTGGCCATTATGTTCTCGTTGTACAACAGTAACAAAGCTTTTGTCCAATTCAAAGTTCTTAACCAGTTTACAGTGTGTCAAATGAATCCAGGAAGCTCGCTCCACGATCTTGACTGCAGTGGGTGTCGACAGTAGTACCTGGTACTGTCCTTCCCACTTCGGAGAACTCCAGTTCTTTCGCTTCACAATCTTCACCCAGACCCAGGTGCCCGGGGGTACTGGTGCTTCCGATTTCAGTTGCTCTTTATCTGAAACAGAATTTAACTGCAAAAGTTTGTTATTCAAAAATCGTCTCATATACCCTGCAAGTGAACTGTCAGCCTCTTGCTCTGCAGACATGAGAGGTTTCCACTGAGGTGTATAATATGCCCTCCCAAACAAAGTTTCAAAAGGAGTCAATCCCTTTGCATTTGAAACAGTTCTCATGCTCAACAGTGCTAAAGGCAAACAGTGAACCCAGTTCTTTTGTGTCTCAGTCATCAGCTTCCTAAGTTTATTCTTCAATACCCCATTATGCCTCTCTACTAACCCTGCAGATTGGGGGTGATAAGCGCAGTGATTTTTTAACGATATTCCAAAATAACGACTAAGTTGCTGTACTGTTTGGTTCACAAAATGTGTACCGTTATCACTATAAATCTTTTCCGTAATCCAAACCTGAGTATAATTTCTTTAACAAGGACCTTTGCAACAGTAGCTGCATCTGGATTTTTAGTTGGAAAAGCTTCCACCCATTTGGAAAACATATCTATAATGATAAGGCAATACTTTTTATTCTCGCATTTATTCAGTTCTATGAAATCCATACAAATAGTATGAAACGGATACGGTGGTGTAGGGAAACTCCCTTGCTTAGGCTTCAATGCCCTTGTGCGTGATGCTTGTTACAAACATGGCATGCTGCACAAAACTTTTTTGTGTAATTTGTAAATCCATAGGTTGTAAACACTCGATTCACTAACTGTACCATCCCCCCTGTTGAGACATGGCTCTGCCTATGGCTCAACAAAGCTGCATATCTAAACAAGTTAGATGGCAAAATTGGTTTCTTTTCCTTGGAGATGTACAGTCCCTTTTCAAGGATTGCTCCTCATTTTATCCACTTCTGTTTTTCTACATTTGTAGTAAGTGTCTGCATTGTTTTCAACATTTCTAAATCTAAAATCTCAGAGGGTTGTAATTCCTCACTCAAAAGAAAAGCTTCTGAGGCTGAAGCTGCCTGCTTCGCAGCTGTATCAGCCCATGCATTACCTTTTGAAATCCTATCCTGTTGCTTTGTATGAGCTACGCATTTGCAAATAGCTACTTTTTGAGGTAACTGAAAAGAGTCTAATAAATCTAAAATGAATTGCACATGATTAATTGGTTTACCAGTAGATGTTATCATTCCTCTATTTTTCCACTGCTGCGCAAAAACATGTACAGTAGAAAAAGCATACTGACTGTCAGTATAAATATTCACTTTCTTACCTTTTGCTAAGGTACATGCCCTTGTCAAGGCAATAAGTTCTGCTGTTTGTGCAGATAAATTGTGTGGTAAAGATTTTGCTTTTAAAGTTTCAGTATCAGAAACGACTGCATACCCCACTAGGATCTGTCCTGTAAGACACCTCCTGCACGAGCCATCCACATAGTATGTCACCTCGGCATCATCCAAGGGAACATCTGTAAGGTCTTGTCTAGGTAATGTTTTTTGCTTAATCTCCTGCAGGCAGCAGTGCGGTTTGCCATCTGCAGGGGTTGGAAGCAAGGTTGACGGATTCAAAGTTGGGCATCGTTCAATTGTCATATGAGGTTGGCTCAACAGTATAGTCATACAGGAAAGATGTCTAGCAGTAGAAAGATATGCTACTTTTTCTTGCAGTAAAATAATTGCGACTACATGAGGCACTCTCAATGTGAGAGGGTGGAATAACACTACTGAGGCTGAAGCCTGCACTGCCATTGCAGCTGCAACTACTGCTTGTACACAGTGGGGCAGGGACCACACCACTGGGTCTAACTGTGATGAATACTAAGCTATGGGGCGTTGCTTGTCCCCATGCTGCTGTGTCAATACTGATGTCATATAACCCTGCTTACAGTCTACAGTTTGAAAAAATTGCTTATGATAGTTTGGTAATCCTAAAACTAAGGATGATACTATCAGTTGTTTCAGCTTGCAGAAAGCTGCTTCTGCTTCTGGTGTCCACTGTAATAATTCCTGTGCCGCCATCGGCTTTTTGAATATTAAATTAGCCAGTGGAGCAGATTTCAAAGCATAATTTGGTATCCAACTCTGACAAAAGTTAGTAGTTCCCAGGAAGGACATCATTTCCTTCTTGGTAGTTGGTCTAGGTGCTTGTAATATTGCTGTTTTTCATCTTCATCTAATATTCTACCTTCTTTGGATATTACATATCCTAAGTACTTAACTTGTTTTATCCAAAGTTGTAGTTTGTTTTTGTTTACTTTGTGTCCTTGAGTAGCTAGAAACTGTAATAATGCTATGGTGTCCTCTTTACATTCTTGCTGGGTGGGGGCAGCCAGCAGAATGTCGTCTACATAAAGTAAAATCTGACTACCTTTCAGTGGGATAAATCCCGCCAGGTTGCTTGCCATTTCTTGTGCAAATATTGTTGGACTTTCACAATATCCCTGTGGTAATCTCGTATATGTAAACCATTTCCCCTGAAAT
The DNA here is from genome assembly GCF_019279795.1 of Protopterus annectens. NCBI lineage: Eukaryota > Metazoa > Chordata > Ceratodontiformes > Protopteridae > Protopterus > Protopterus annectens. The sequence goes on from NC_056731.1 coordinate 1,781,405,551, forward strand.
GTAAATGCAAACCAATGTTGGCTGTCAGGGTGTATCGGTATTGAGAAAAATGCATTACTAATATCTACCACAGAAAAATACTTTTGCTGAGGTTTTAAATCATTCAGTAAGGTGTGTGGATCTGGCACCGTTGGTGCCCTGGGTATAACTGCATTATTTACAGCTTGTAAATCTTGGACCATACGCCATTCCCCGTTTGCTTTCCTGACAGGAAATAAGGTGTATTACATGGTGAATCAGGAGATTCTATTAAGACTCCTTCCTTAAGTAAGGCAGCTATTATAGGTTTAATCCCTATCTCTGCATCCTTTCTCAAGGGATACTGTCTTTTCTGAGGTCTAAATGCTGACTTTGGCATAATAGTAACTGGTTCTGCTGTTCGTATAAGTCCTACATCTGATTTCCCTGTTGACCAGAGAGTCTCTGGCATGTTTCGCAAGGCTTTTCCCTCTTCCTCCAATAAGAGTAATACTCAGCTATTCTCACTAGCCTGTGAATGCACAGCTGGGTGTGTCTTTGTTATCCAATTCAATTTCTGTTTCTGTACTTCTTGTTCAGAGAGTTCTAATTCTGTCTGCTTTTCCCACCTTGTGACTTTTTCCCCTAAGTCTGCCCATTTCAAATTTCTGTTCTTAGTTAAGCTAACATGTGGAAATCAATTAGATTTGTAAAGTGCTAAAAATTCCTGGGGCAATGAACAGCTTACTACACTGTTTCCTTCTGTGTCCCAGTACAAGTTTCGTAACACTAGTCTGTTTGCATGGTTCTGAAACCATTCCTGCTCATATTCTTTATCAGGTCCTGGTCTATTACAGTAATATAGAGTACAATGCAACAAATGCTGTTTGTCAATGTAGAGGGAGGGGGACTTACTGATGGCTACATTCATCAGTTCTTCGGTTACTGCCCCTGGACCAGTCGTAACCAAGTCCTGGCTGTACCAATAATATGTCTCACCCTCCAGTTGCACTACAAAAGTATCCATTTGTCGCTGTGCTTCCATACCCTGCATGGTTGGAACTATGGCTATGCCAAATATCTGCATTAAGTCTCTACCCAAAAGGTTTACTGGGCATTTTGCAGAAACTACAATTTTACTTTTCTGGGTCATTCCTGAAACGGGGTCTGTTATCGCTATGTCATGGGAGAGTGGCTCCCGATACAGCTGTCCATTAGTTGCTTTCACTAGTATATAATCTGGTGATTCTGAATCTTCCAGTAATTTGGAAGGGTGCATCAGGGTCCGTGAAGCCCCTGAGTCACACAAAAATTTGACTTCCCTCCCCACTACCAGTAGCGTCACTTCTGGTTTTGTATCTGCTAAGTAAAGCTCTAGGCTCAATAAGGCTAAGTCCAAAATTTCATTTTCTTCAATGTCTGCAAATTCATGTACATCCTCTACCCCTTCTGTCACATCCTCTACCCTTGCTATCACATTTGTACTTGTCTTTTCATGTTTATTTCCATTTAGTGATTCCTGACTGTCATATAGTCATTCCTCATCCTCCTTATTTTCTGTAGTTGCCTTCTTATTTAGCCTGCAATCCCCTTGCTAAATGTCCTTTTTTCCCACATTTAAAACATTCACCTCTTTTCTTTCTTTCTTCAAAATCTTCTGATCATTTGTCAGATTGTTTATTTCCCTGGGTATTTTTCTTACCCTTTCTCCCAGTTTGTACTACAAATACTTCTGACCCATCTTCTGCTGAAAATACTTGAGTTTTCTTTTTCTTTTTACTATTAAAATGTCTCTCTGCATGTCTAGTATATTCGAGTAATGGCTGCAATCTACTCGTACGATGATCTACCATGTGCTTTGTAATAAAGCTGCTAATGGGAGTTATACTACCCTTCAAGAATGCATTCTTTAGCTGTTGCTCATAAGGGGAATCTTGTGTCTGGTTTTCTGGTATCTGCATTCCGCAGTGGTTATTAAAACACTCTAATAATCTAGCATAATATCTATCAACTGTTTCACCTTCTTGTTGAATGCACTGATTAATGCAAGTCCAATCAGCCCTAGGCTTCCACTTTTCAGAGATTCGGTCTGTCAGACCTTTTACTCTGCCATCCAATTCTGCATTAGTATGTGGGAGTGGTCTAAGCTGTGCGTCACGAGGATTCCAGTAACCACTGATTATGTGCCAATCTGGACCTACAATTTGTCTAACTACTTTTTCTACTTCTTCTCCGTTCAAATGGTAACTTAATCTCATACCCTGTAAGTCTTCTAAAAATTTTCAAAAATTCACTTTCGGATGGGGAATTCCCTCCGTGGCTTTCCAGATATCTTCCAGTGTCCACGGTCTATAAACTAAAAGAGTCGGATCCTGTCCTGCCTGTCCTGCCTGAGGATTCGGTACTTCTATGAGTGGACATATTTCTTCCTCACTCATAGCATGTGAATTCCTATTTATTTCACATAGTTCACTCTCCCTTCTCAAGTCGCGTGTTCGAGACCTTGTCTCGATAAGATCCCTGACAAATGGTTTTGATGCTGTGGAAACAGCTTGGTATAGTGGAGGTGGATCAGCTTGTCCACTCGCTTCATATTCTGGTAAGGGAAGGGGAGGGGGCAAAGGAGGGGCCGTTGCTATTACCAAGTTATTATCTTCTTTGTCTAAGAACATTGTTTTTGAATTTTTAATCTTTTGTTCCCTGCGATTTGCTTCCTCAAGCCACCTATGCGCCTGAGGGACTCCTAATTGTCGTTGCTTTTTTAATTTACCTTTTGCATCTGTTTATAGTTGCCTGACGAGTTTAATAAGTGCGAGTTTATCTAAATTGCCATCAAATTTATACTTATCAACCCATTTTGAATAATACTTAACATTGTCGGCACGCTATAATTGCATATATTTCGCGTCTTCAGTTAGGGGCGGGTCTCGGGAACTTTTCGTACACTGATTTCCCATTGTTGCCTTGGCTAAGCTGTAAATTGTTACGTAACCCTTCTTATCACGTGGTACCACAGTTCTATACCTTTTCACAGTTTATCTAGAATAACTGCCTACCTATCCTGTTTCCCTGATCTATGACAAACCAGTAACCCCTTTTTTGTCCCTGATCTGCACATGCAAATCTTCCTGACAAAAACAGTTCTGTAACTAGTCCCTGATCTTAAAACAGAAATAAGGTAATTCCTCCTTAGCTAACCCTCCGTGAGTTGATCCACCGGATCGTTGACTCGTCCTCCAATCCCAGATCAGAAACAGTGGCTGGCCTCTTTCGAACGACAATTCAGTCAGAGGTCTTTCAAAACAGAAGAGCCAATTTGGCCTCTTCTCCATATGGATGCATGCCACCTGGCCCAATTCTGACCTAGGCCTAGAGCAAGAGGTACTTTCTGGTCCGAAGGACCAAACTGTCAAAAGAAAATTATACTTTAAAAATTATCAAAACACGGTAGGTTCAGGTTAAGGCACTTTAATCTTGCAGCAAGGAGACAAAAATGTGCTGTTACAGAGTTTGTCTAACTAGAAACAGGAAATACTTTCATTTTTATACATTCACTAACTAGACATGGCCTACCAAGCTGACGTAACAGATTACCACCTTTTTCATCATCATCGGTTGACCATCATTCCCATGAATTTCTGCTGATTTATCAATTTTTATGTGAAACTTCCTGAGGAAAACAACATGGCCTTGATTACTACCAGTTAGATACATGTTATGTTACCATTCAAGGTGCTATGGCTAATTCAAGCACAATGCTAACAGTTAATTTCTCTAATAATCCTTTGTTCACTTTATCTCTAAGCTACTGCAGCTGCACATGTTCTCATGCTTCGAACGGAGCTGATTATTTAAGATCATTACATTTACAGAATATAGTATTGTTCATTCATTCATTCCTGACCTAGCAGATAAGCACCTGCTTCTCAAGTACATTTCCAAAAGGCAAAAACATGAATATTGCTGTGCTAGCAGTTACTAGGTCAGAGGGCATCTTGGAAGTTTCAGAAAGCATACTACAGTTTTCAAAAAGCATCTTTTTCAGTCTCATAAGAAACTCAATTTATATATAACATAGTGCATGAAAAATAGAATGAAAAGCGTATTAATTCATTTGATTATTAATTGGCATTAAGCATACACACATTAATACATATTTTTCTAACACATATCAATGTCCTAGAGATGAGACCAGTCCTTTTACCACTGCAGGCATTTCAAGATGCTCTCCTCCGTGGGACTATTGCATTTCAGACGGACAACATGACAGTAGTCTGGTATATCAAAAAATAAGGAGGAACCTGATCTTATCCCCTGTACAGCGAGACCATGAGAGTTTGGGAATGGATATTCTCCTCAGATTTTTTTCTAAGCATGACACACATCCTGGGGAAAACCATTGTTTTGGCAGAAAACTAAGCAGATCTATTCTGATGCCTCATGAATGGTTTCTCAATCAGTCAGTAGCGAATATGATCATCAGGCATTGGGAACAACCTTGCTGCAACCTATTTGCCACCCTTCTCAACAACAAGTGCAGCAAGTACTTTGCTCTGATCCCCCCTTGGGGAGAGTCACCAAGAGATGCTCTGCTTCATGCTTGGCCCTTGAGTCTCCATTATGCTTACCCTCTTCTTTCACTGAATCCAAAATCTTTACAGAAAGCAAGCAGGTTGAAGAGTAATCTTCATTGCCCCCCCTAGCCTTGGCAAGCATGGTTCCCCTTTCTATGGTCTCATTTTCATCATCCTCCATGGATACTGGAGCCTGTTCAGGATCTCCTATCTCACCCATCAGGGATTCAACATCCCACCTTTCACACCCTCAAGTTAACCACATGGTTTCTCCACTTCCAGTAATAGCAGTCCAGGCTCTCTTCCACAGTTTGCATGCAATATTGTTTTGGCTTCCCAAAATGTCTCTACCAAGAAAGTCTATAGAATCAAATGGAAAAGGTTTTCTATTTGGGCTTCTAACCAGAACATTGACCCTTTTTCTGCTCCAACTTCTGTTATTCTTCTTTTTCTAACAACTCATTTTAAAGAAGGAGCCACTTTTTCTACAATTAAACTTCAGTTGGCAACAATTTCAAATTTCCATTCAGGAATTTCTCCCTGGCCTCCTCTAGATTGTGTAAAGCATATGTGAAGGGCATTTTTCTTCTCAGACCCCTTATAAAGGATCCTTCTTGGGACCTTACTGTGGTTCTTCAGGGTTTAACTCAAAAGTCCTTTGAACCATCATACAAATGTGATCTAAAATTTGTGTCATGGAAAACTGTCTTCTTGGTAGCTATAACTTCAGCAAAACAAATTTCTGAACTCTAGGCTGTATCAGCAAAACCCCCTTACATTGTTTTTCATAAAGACAGAGTTTCTCTACAAACTAGCCCTTCCTTATTACATAAAATGGCTTCTGAAAATAACATCAATCAATCCATTAATTTACCAGTCTTTTTTACGAATTTTACGAATTTTTCTAATAAGGAAGAGTACATACTAAACCTCCTTGCTGGGCACAGACAGCTGCATTTTTATCTTCATAGAACAAATAGGTTTAGGAAGTCTTATCAGCTTTTCATATCTTTTTCCTCAAATCACCTAGGTCAATCAGTCTGTAAAGATGTCTTTACATTCACTGTTGCAGTATTCCTGACTTATGGGATTCCCTGTCATGGATGCCCAACATCGGCCAGTATACCAAAGCCTTCTGTTGCTTTAAGGTATGCCAGACATCACACATATGCTCCTCACATAGCATAGGGCATAAAGGTGATGTCTGGATGTACCATCCTCAGAACTTCTTTGTTACCAGTCCAAATGCATCTCCAGTTCGTCGGTCTGAATGCCTGTGTTATTTTGGCCACTTTGAATGCATCTTTTATTCCTGGTTTCAATGCCTATTTTTTCTTGCTGGTACAGATCTGTTACAAATAAGTACCTCATTGGGGCTTTGATTTTTCTTAGCTTTTTTGTTGCTCTGGGGGTTTAATGTCATCCAGGAAGGGTAAATGCTAGTGCGGACAGAATTCCCATAAAAACAACCACAATAAGTGTTTTGCCTTGGAGTTTCTCACGACCATACAACCTGTTCAATTTGCCAGTCTTTCATTGCAAAAACCCTTCTTAGAAGGTTTTCTTTCCTTTCTTTGTATCTTGAAAAGCAGCACCTTAAGCTTCTCACTAATGATACAGTGGAAGGAATGTCTCATCATGAGGATCAGCCATTAGGGAAGAAGGTTAAAAAGTTTAGACCAGAATCTTCCACTGTTCAGCCTCCGCAGGGTGTTTCTCCTGAGGTTGGTGAGAACTCAGAGACTAGCCTGGCATTGGTGTCAGAATCCTCTGCCATGACCGGGTTGGAGGCCAGTGAGGACCTAGCTGGCAGTACATCCTATGAGGCTTTGCAGGCATCTGTTTTGGATTTTCAGGGGAAACTATGACTGATTGTTTCCAAGGGGCCTAGGGGTGTTTTGCAGATTTTAAGTTAGGGAAGAAGTTCCTACTACAGTTATTGAATGCTATCCTGGGTCAGAGCCTTCTAAGTTTTATAGGGCAGATGTTCCTTTAAAGAAGAAACAAAAAACTAAGCAAGTTTGTCCTGCTCCTAGGGATCCACAGAGTGAGTGTAAGGCTTTATTTAATACTTTAATTGCATTAAAACCTCAACAGGGGGTTTCTGTTCCTGTGCCCTCTTGGTCCTCTACTCCCCTTAAAAGGCCTATGGAACAGGATTCCTCTGATGAGGAGTCAGATTCTGATGAAGAATCCCTTGCTTACTCTTCCTAAATTCCTTCTCCTTTAAACTATGGTTCAGAGGAAGAGGAATCTAGTAGTCCTGATACTCCCTTTGAAGAAATTTCATTTGGGGGGTACACTCACCAGGATGATAGAATTTTTTTAATTGTTTTAAATGGGACTGTACTCAGGTCTCTGACATCCATTAACGGTACTATGAGTTGTTGCAGGTGGAATCTTCAAAACCTTCTGCTATTCCTCCTGTTTTGCCTGCTTTGTTGGATGCTTTTTCCAATGCCTCTATAGCTTCTGATTATCCGTCCCCTGCTCCTAAGAAGTCTGATAGGTTTTACAGCATTCCAGAGGATTGCAACTTTTTGTACAAATGTCCTGCTACTGGTGTCTGTACCCTCTGACAAGTCTTCTCAATTACTTCCTTTGCCCAAGTTATTGCTTTCTGATAAAGACAGCAGAAATATGGAAAGACTAGGTAAGAAGGTTTACATCTCTGCTACTCTGGCTTTTAGGACTATTAGCTATCAGACCCATTTTTCTAGGTATGTGTTGGCTCTTCTTTCTCAGACTTGTCAGCTTATTTCTGATCTCCCTGACTCTGAAGGTAAAAAGTTCTGCTTTTTCCTTTCTTGTGGCTTCCTCTCAAGTGGTTTGCCATTCTCTCAAGTGTAGTTATGATGCAGTGTATGCCTATTCTAGGGCTGCTGCTTTTGGTTCAGTAATGATGAGGTATTCTTGTCTTAGGCTTTAACCTTTACCTGATGATATCAAGGCTAAGTTGAAGGATGCTTCTCATGACAATAAACTTTTGTTTGGGGAAGCAGCTGCTGGTTTTTTAAGTCTCTTCAGGATAAGGGGAAGGCCTCACAGGAACTCAAACTTGTGTTTGTCACTCCTGTGCCTAAATTTCAGAGAAATTACTCCAATAAGCCAGCTTTTGTTCACAGACAATCTCGCCCTCCTATTAAAGGCAAAACGAGAGGCAAGCGGGCTCCTCCTGCTAAGGCTACTCAGAGTTCAGGGACTCAGGAGTTTTCTTTTCCTGATAAACCAGGTGCTGTCTGAAAATCCATCTCTTCCCAGTCACATTCCTCTTTCTCTTCCTGTTTGGCTTTAGATTACACAGGAATCTTGAGTTCTGTCCTTCATTTGTCATTGGTATTTCATGATATGGAAATCCCGTCCCCCTTTCATGGGCATTCCTCAGCCTCCTTGGGAACAACTTATTTTTTTTTCCCAGAGGTTCTTAGAGACCATTTAACTCAGGATACTATTCAGGAGGTACCTGTGTTCCCAAGGAGGACGGCATTTTACTTCAGAATGCTTCTACTGCCCAGAAAAGAGGGTACTTGGAGACAAATTCTATACCTCTCTCATCTACCCATCTAACCACTATTCTGAAGATGCACATCTTTCAGATTCTTTCCCTTCAGACTCTTTTACCTCTTTTGCTTCCTCAGACCTATATAGTGTCTCTGGATCTCAAGGATGCTTACCGTCACATTCCAATCCATCACCTTTTCAGGAAGTTTTTGCATTTCACTGTTGCTTCCTGACATTTTCAGTTCTCTGCTTTGTCCTTTGGACTTTCTATTGCCCAAGGGTATTCACCAAATGCCTCACTCCTGTGATTGCTTTTTACAGGCTTCAGGGAATCCAAATATTTCCTTATTTGGATGACTTGCTGATTCATCATCTTCTCCAGAGATTCTTTTGCAAAATCTGGGGTTCATAATAAATTTCAAAAAGTCTTCTCTGACTCCTTCTCAGAATCATGTCTTTCTGGGTTGCAGGATTCAGACAGTGCCTATGCTGGCATCTCTGCCTCCTCCATAGGCCTTAACTTTCATTTCCTTCTTTCAAACTCTTCTTCCACTGGACTCCATTAGAGCCAGGGAGGTTATGAGAGCTCTGGGCTTCATGGCATCCCCATTCCTATGCTGTGTCTGGCCAAACTCCACATGAGAAATTTTCAGTGGTTTATGAAGTCAGTTTGGCTTCAATATGCTCATCTTCTAGACTTTGTAGTTCCTCTTCTTCTTTGTCTCAAGAAGGAGCTTCACTTGTGATCCAATAATTGTCTCTAAATCCAGGTATTCCTTTTCATCTCCCTCTTCCCTCTGTGGAACTGTTCACAGATGCTTCAGATGTGCGATGGAGAGCAGCATTTGGCTCCCTAAAGTTACAGGGGGTGTGCTCGCCTCATCAGCAGAAGAAGCACATCAATATCAAAGAGATGAGAGCTCTTATGCTGGATTATTCAGGATTTTCATCCTCTTTTCTCTCTGGGAACTCTCAAGGTATTCACAGACAATACCAAAGTGATTTGGTATATAAACGAACAGGGAGGAACAACAATTGTGCATTCTTTGCCGGTTGGCACTCCTAGCCTGGGATCTGGCTGTCAAATACCAAGTGACTCTTCAGGCAGTTTACATCCCTTCAGGTCAAAACATTGTGGCAGACACTCTGAGCAGGTCCTTAACTCAATCCCATGAATGGATGCTTCACAGGGATGTGTTTCTGAACATTGTCCACCAGTGAAATACTCCTCAAGTAGATCTATTTGCTTCCCCTCTAAGCAGATAACTTCCTCTATTTTGTGCCAGAGTCCCAAGCCCTCTAGTTTGGAAGGTAGGCACCTTCTCTTTTTCTTGGAAGGGGATGTGTCTTTATACATTCCCTCTCCTTCCTCTCATTCCAAAAGTCCTGTTCAAAATTCAACAGGACACTCCCAACATCTTGTTGGCAACTCCCTTTTGACCAAGACAGCACTGGTTCCCTCTTCTTCTGCATTTAGCCAAGGGCAGTTATCACAAGTTACCTCACATGGTGGATCTTCTCACACAAGACAAGGGATCTTTTATCCATCCCCACCTGTCCACTCTTCAACTGACACTGTGGGTGATAGAATTTTGATTCCACAGACACCTTTTTTCTGAGGACAATCTGAAGGTCTTGCAGGAGGCCAGAAAACTTACTACTAGGAAATCCTACTTATCCTAATGGAAGAGTTTTTTCTACTTGGTGTCTTTCTCAAAAATTTGGACCCACTTACTGTGGATGTTCCTTTTGTTCTCTCTTATTTGTGTGAGCTGCTCAACTCTGGTTTGGCCTATTCTTCTGTTAAGGCCTACTTATCAGCTATCTCTGCTTGTCTGCCTTTATGTCTACCTTTAGCTAGATTTGGGGATAAGCAATTCCTTAAAGGCGTCCTTCATATTAGACCTCCCAGGAAGCCAGTTCCTCCTTCCTGAGATCTTAATTTTGTTTTGGGGAAGTTGACTGAGGCTTCCTTTGAGCCTGCTGCTTCATCTTCCTTGCAGCATTGTTCTGGGAATACAGTTCTTTTGTTGGGCCTTACTTCTGCCAGACAGGTGTCTGAGCTGAAAGCCCTTATAGTCTGTTCTCCTTTTTTGATATTTCATAAGGACAGGGTGTCCTTGTGTACTAATCCTTCTTTTATGCCTAAGGTCGTTAATGTGTTGTCACTTAATAAGTCTATTCATTTGCCTACTTTTTTCCCCTTTCCACAATCTGACAGTGAGAGGGGGCTGAATACTTTGGACATACATAAACAACTGAGATTTTATTTGGATAAGACTAAGACTATTAGAAAATCTGATCAGTTGGTTGTTTCTTTTCATTCTAGGTTCTTAGGAATAGCTGTAGCCAAACAGACTATTTATTCTTGGATTTCAAAGGTTCTTTTTGTTATACTTTTCATGGTAGACCCTCCTACTTCTGTAAAGCCTCATTCTACTAGAGCTGTGGCTTCTTCTAGTCTTTTTCAAGGGGTTAGATACTAATTTTATTCTTGAAGCAGCTACCTGGACTTCTGTGCATACTTTTACAAAGCACTACAAGTTGGATGGTATCTCTAGAGCTAGAGATGGTTTTGCTAGGGCCATTCTTCATGGCTTCTTATAGGGCTCCACTGTTCCTTCTTCCTCCCATGTTTCTTGTTGAGATTTGGCACTCTGCCATATATAAACACTACTGCAGCAGTGGATGTAAGGACATAGTACAGTTGTGATGTCCTTTACTTCACTGTTGCAGTATTCACTCCCTCCCTCCTTCTCCCTAATCCTTTTTTCCTTCCTGGATGTACTGGTTACCTCCTAGGTTTACTTGGGCTGCTGTTTCTAATAGGGCAGTCATTTCTGAGGATGGTACATCGGACATCACCTTTATACCCTATGCTATGCAAGGAGCATACATGTGACATTTGGCATACCTTAAAGCAACAGTAGGCTTTAGTATTTTGGCAGATGTTGGGCTTCCTTGGCAGGGAATCCCTTACATAAAGAATACTGCAACAGTGAAGGAAAGGACATCTACTGTTATGGTAAGATTTTACGTAACTGTGACATCTACTGTTATGGTAAGATTTTATATAACTGTGACATCTACTGTTATGGTAAGATTTTACATAACTGTGACATCTACTGTTATGGTAAGATTTTGCGTAACTGTGACATCTACTGTTATGGTAAGATTTTACACAACTGTACTTTACCCTAGCTAAATGGATTACTGACTGCATTTCATTGATTTATTCTCGGAAAGGTTTAATTTTACCAAGACCTCCCCGACTTCATTCAACTGGTTCCCTGGCTACTTCATCTGCCTTTTGGTCAAGGATGACTATTGACAACATTTGTGTGGCAGCCACATGGTCTAAAACTCATACCTTTGTCACACATTACAAACTGGACATTATATCTAGAAATAGAGCCTCCTTTAGTTTGGCGGTACTCTGGAATATCATTCCATTAGGACCACCCAAGGTCTACATAGCTGAGGACTCTGTCCCATTAGTGAGGAAGAATGAAAAGGACAACATCAGATTTATAAGTTATTACCATAACTTGGCATCTGTGTTGTCCATTTGTATTCTTCCCCACCTTCCTTGCCATGTATCCCCCATCCTTTTTTCTGCTGGAAGAACCTATTGGACTGTTTTTGGAACCTACTGTTCCAAGTTTGAACCCTGTCTTTATTTCTGCCTAGCCTTTTCGCTCATGGACAAGGAGGAGATTAGGCAGAAACTCGATCTGAGGCAATGGTGATAGAGTAGAACATTATGGATAGAGGGAGGTACTCAAGGGCTGGATCTGAAGTGTAGTATTCGAGTTGGGTGCATCTGTTTAAGGAGAGTATTTGGAGAATATTGTACAGTGAACACAAAGTCTCAACCTTAAGAAGAGCACATGCAGGACCAGGATTGGTTAAGATGTTGTTCAAGCACTGGTTTAAAACTACTGAGTTTGTCTGACAGTTTTATTTATGTGGGGATACTATTCCAGAATTTAGCAATGTATTGGGAGTAGCATGAGTCTCCTGCAACATAATCTGACTTATTTACAAGTAATAAGAATTTGTTACTAGAGAGGAGATCCCTTGCTGGACAGTAGCTCAGTAATAAGTTATGTAGCACAGGGTATTTTTCTGGATAATGAATGAGTTTGTGTGCTGTAGTTAGTTGTGAGTTTGTTAGGTAGGTGTGCAGTTCGAGCCAGTTTAATTGTTTTAAGCTATGACAATGGTGGGGTCCTATGAGGGAGACTGGTGGGAAATTTATAGTAGTAGGCAAGTTTCTTTCTTTAAGTATTGTTTAAATTTGTTAGGATAGGAGCAGCATATAAGAGATTTGGCAATAAGAAGGTAGTGGCTAGAGTTTTTCTGGCAGTATCTGTAAGGAATCCATTGATCCTATAAAGGGAACCTAGTTTCTGGTGAGTAGATTTAATAGTGCGCAGTATATGCTGATCATATTTGAGACTGTCATCTATTATAATGCCTAGAAGTTTAATGTGCGTTACAGTTTCCATGACAGTATTATTTGCTGACTTTATGGTAAAACATTGAGTAAGAGTGGAACACTGAAAATTCAAGAGATTGTCTGCATGCATTTTTACTGAGTTAAAGAAGGAGTTACAGACTTTAGGAAGAAGTCCCACCTGATCATGTATATCAGAATGAACAAACCCTATGGTGGATATCGGGTATACTCACCAAGACAGTGTGATGTACATGTCACTAGAAAGTCAGGACACTGGTATACCACTGTACTGTCTCCCTGTAGTTTTGAAGGGATGACTGTGCACAGTACAAATATTGTGGATGAGATATTACAGGGGGTTTGTGTTTGCAGGATAGTCTGTAAGAGGGGGTTTGGCAGCTAACAAAAACATGCATATGTGTGTTTGGGAGCTTATGGACCTGGGTGCATGCAAAGATGTTGACAGAGGGTATGAAAAGCACATGTGTCTCACAAAATCAGGTGCATAAAGCAAAAGGGAAAGTGGTCATATAAATAATAATCCCAAATCATGTCATGTACGCATACTGACTGACATATTTTGCCTACGTGGATCCATGCACTAGTATGGCTACCTAAAGAAGGTAATATCTGGAAAAGTTTAATACCCAGGAGAATGAAGTGAAACTGCAAGCACACATATCATGCACTTCCTGGACACCTCCAGGGAAAATCTGGTGTAGGCAAGCAGTACCTTGATTCCAGGACAATGTGAAACAAGTGCACTGTGGAATGGATTATAGAGACAGGCAACAGTCAATACTGCTAATGTCACTTATGGAAAATGTTAATTCCATCAGTGATTCCATCAGACGGATTTCAACTGCCCTTGCTCTACATCCATTGGCCATGTCTTCCCTGCCTGTTGGAGGGTCAGGATGCAGGTGGGATAGACACAGACTGTCTCTAGGCAGCCTGCTAAGATTATTGGAGACATAAACTGACTGTCACCTTGAGAACACAGCCTTCACACCTAGTTATTGTTAGAAAAATATGTATTAATATGGGTGCATTAGTGCCTTTTTAGAAGCCCAAAAGGGTTAATACATTTATTCTGCTTTATGCTGAACGAATCCATATTAATGGCAAATGCTTTCTGACCTTGTATTTTGTCAGTGCAGCTAAAATCTTGTTTATGTCTTAGCAAATGTACTGAGCAGCAGATAGTTTTCTGCTTGATTAGGAAAATAATGAATAGAACAATACTGCTTTCTATAATGTTATTAAACTTAGACAATTAGCCCTGTCTGTATTATGAGAACATAACCAGCTGCAGGAAGGATAGATAAAGTGGAACAAAGACCGCTTGAAGAATATGAACTATAATCTGTGATTGCTTTGTGCTCGAATGAGTAGAGTACCTTGAAATGTAACAGCACTGTAGAAATAATTGCAACTAGCTGCTGGTCTCCTAGGCCATGTTATTTTTCCATAATTTTCTCATGAATCTAGAAGTGTTATGTCATATCAGCAGAAAATCATGAGCAACATCTGCTGTGATTAACTACGTCAGCTTCAGTAGGCAATGTCTTGTAAGAATAGTATAAGAATGGCTTCACTTACTGATTTTAGTTAGACAAACTCTGTATTTTTGCATGCATGTTTTTGTCTCCTTGCTGCAAGAATTAAAGTGCCTTAACCTGAACCTTATGTGTATTGGTCTTTGAAGTTTTTTCCTTTGACAGATTGGTCCTTCGGACCAGAAACCTCCACTTTGACCAGATCAGACAGGCCAGGTGGCTTGAAACCGTACGGGGAAGAAACCACATCGGTTCTTCTTATTTGAAAAGACCTCTGACTGAATTGTCATCCAAAAGAGGCCAGCCACTGTTCTGATCTGTGACTGAAGGGCGGGTTTACCTTGAACCAGACGATCAATCACGGAGGCTCAAGTAAGGTGAGATTTACCCTTTTCTGTTTTAGATCAGGGACTTGATTTGCATTGTCTGCCAGGGGATTTGTCTTGTAGAAGTCAGGGACAGAAAGATTGCAGTCTTGTCATAGATCAGGGAAACAGAATATGTAAGGCAGTTATTCTAGATAGACTGTGAAAAAGAGAAATCGTGGTACCACGTAAAAATAAGAAGGGTTATGTAACATTTCGAAGATTAGAATAAAATGGGAAATAAGTGCACAAAAAGATCCCAAACTCTGACATTAACTGAAGATGTGAAATTTATGCAATTACAACGTGCTGATAATGTTAAATACTACTCAAAATGGGTTAATAAGTATGAATTTGATGGTAAATTAGAAAAATCCTCACTTGTTAAACTTGTCAAACAGCTTAAAACTGATTCCAGAGGTCAGGTAAAAAAGCAACATCAGTTAGGGATTCCTCAGGCACACAGGTGGATTGAGGAAGCAAACCGTAGGGAACAAAAGAGTAATAATTCAAAAGCAATGTTTTTAAATAAAGAGGACAATAACTAGTAATAGCATCAGCCCCTCCACCTCCCTTACCAGAATATGAGGCAAGTGAACAAGTTAGTCCACCCCTGTGATATCCTGCTATCACTGTAAGTAGAGACACTACAAAAGCAACACCATTTGTTAGAGATCCCGTCGAGACCAGGTCTCGAACATGGGCAGGAAACTCAAAAGGGGACATTGAGTTATATCAAATGGGTAGAAGTTCACGATATATGAGTGAAGAAGAAATATGCCCACTTATAGAAGTACCTAATCCTCAGGCAGGACAAGAAGGACAGGACCCAACTCTCTTAGTTTACAGACCGTGGACACCGGAAGATATCCGGAAAGCCACTGAGGGAATTCCCCATCCAAAAGTTAATTTTAGAAAATTTTTAGAAGACCTACAAGGCATGAGGTTAAGTTATAACTTAAACGGAGAGGAAGTAGAAAAAGTAGTCAGACAAATCGTGGGACCAGATTGGCACATGATCAGTGGCAACTGGAATCCCTGTGACGCAGAACACAAACCCCTCCCACATAGTAGCGCAGAACTAGACAACAGAGTGAAAGGTCTTACAGACCAAATCTCTGAGAAATGGAAACCTAGGGCAGACTGGACTTGCATTAATCAATGCATCCAACAAGAAGGTGAAACTGTTGACAGATATTATGCTAGATTAGTAGTGTTTTAATAACCATTGTGTAATGCAGGTACCTGAAGATCAAACACATGATTCCCCGTATGAGCAACAGTTAAAGAATGCATTTTTAAAAGGCAGTATTTTGCCTATAAGCAGCTTTATTACAAAGCACATGGTAGATCATCGTACAAGTAGACTACAGTCACTACTTGAATATGCTATACATGCTGAAAGGCATTTTAACAGTAAAAAAAAAGAAAGCTCAAGTATTTTCTGTAGAAGATGGAGCAGAAGTTTATGTAGTACAGTCCGGGAAAAAGGGCAAGAAAAATGCTCAGGGAAACAAACAGTCTGATCAATGATCAGAGGACTTTAAAGGGCGAAAGAAAAGGGGGGAGTGCTTTAAATGCAGTAAGAAGGGACACCTGGCAAGAGATTGCAAGAAACCAAGAAGGCAACTACAGAAGATAAGGAGGGTAAGGACTGACTATATGATAGCCAGGAATCACTAGAAGAAAATAGCCAAGAAAGGACAAATGAGAATGTGATAGAGGGAGTAGAGGATGTGACAGAAGAAATAGAGGAAGTACATGAAGTCACGGATAGTGAAGAAAATTAAATTTTAGACTTAGCTTTATTGAGCTTGGAGCTCTATTTAGCAGACACAAAAGATGTTACACTCCTGGTAGAAGGGTGGGAAGTCACATTTTTGTGTGACTCAGGGGCATCACGGACCCCGGTACATCCCTCCAAACTGCCAGAGAACTCAAAGTCACCTGATTACATATTAGTGAAAGCAGCTAATGGACAGCTGTATCGGGAGCCCCTCTCCCATAACATTGCAATAACTGATCCTGTTTCAGGATTAACCCAGAAAAGCAAAATTGTCGTATCTGCAAAATGCCCAGTAAACCTCTTGGGCCGTGACCTTATGCAGCTATTTGGCATAGCAGTAGTTCCAACTATGCAGGGTATGAAAGCACAGCGACAAATTGATACTTTTGCAGTGCGATTGGAGGGTGAAACATTTTATTGGTACAGCCAGGACTTAGTTACGACTGGTCCAGGGGCAGTAACCGAAGAGCTGATGAACATAGCCATCAGCAAGTTCCCCTCCCTTGGCATTGATAAACAACATTTGTTGCACTGTACTCTGCATTATTGCAGCACATCAGGACCTGATAAGGAATATGAACAAGAGTTGTTTAGAAACCGTGCAAACAGGTTAGTATTACGTAATCTGTACTGGGACATGAAGGGGAATAGTGTAGTTAGCTGTTCACTACCCCAGGAGTTCTTTGCACTTTATAAACTTAATCGATTACCACATGTAAGCTTAACCAAGGACAAAAATGTGAAATGGGCAGACCTAGGAGAAAAGTCATGAGGTGGGAAAAACAGACAGAGTTAGAGCTGTCAGAACAGGGAGTACAAAAGCAGAAGTTAAATTGGATAACACAGACACACCCAGCTGTACACTTGCAGTCTAGCGAGGACAGCTGAATAGCACTCTTATCAGAAGAGGAAGATGATGCTTTACAAGGCATACCAGAAACTCTCTGGTCAACAGGCAAATCAGATGTAGGACTGATTCATACAGCAGGACCAGTTACTATCACACCAAAGTCGGCATTTAGACCACAAAAGAGACAGTATCCCTTGAGAAAAGATGCAGAGGTAGGAATCAAACCTATTACAGCAGCTTTACTTAAGGAAGGAGTACTTGTGGATTCACCATGTAACACACCCTTATTTCCTATTAGGAAAGCAAATGGAGAATGGCGTATGGTCCAAGATTTACAAGCTGTAAATGACACAGTAATAACAAGGGCACCTAAGGTGCCAGATCCACACACCCTGTTGAATGATTTGAAACCTCAACAGAAATATTTTTCTGTGGTAGATATCAGCAATGCGTTCTTTTCGATACCGATACACCCTGACAGCCAACATTGGTTTGCATTCACATTTCAGGGGAAAAGGTATACATACATGCAACTACCACAGGAATATTGTGAAAGACCAACAATATTTTCACAAGAAATGGCAAGCAATGTGGCGGGATTTACCCCACCGAGAGGCAGTCAGATTTTACTTTATGTTGATGACATCCTGCTGGCAGCCCCCACCCAGCAAGATTGTAAGGAAGATACTGTAGCATTGTTACAATTTTTAGCTATTCTGTGACATAAAGTAAATAAAAACAAATTACAGCTTTGGAAAAAGCAAGTTAGATACCTAGGATATGTAATATCCAAAGAGAGCAGAACATTAGATGAGGACAGAAAAATAGCGATTTTACAAGCACTGAAATCCACTACCAAGAAGGAAATGATGTCTTTCCTGGGTACGACCAATTTTTGTCGGAGCTGGATTCCAAACTATGCCTTGGAATCTGCACCTCTGACTAACTTGATATACAAGAAGCCTATGGCAGCACAGGATTTATTACAATGGACACCAGAAGCAGAATCTGCTTTCTGCAAATTGAAACAGTTGATAGCATCCTCATTAGTTTTAGGATTAACAAACTATCATAAATGTTTTTTCCAAACAGTGGATTGTAAGCAAGGTTATATGACATCAGTGTTAACACAGCAGCATGGGGACAAGCAACGCCCCATTGCTTACTATTCATCACAACTGGACCCAGTGGCACGGTCTTTACCCCACTGTGTACAAGCATTAGTCGCAGCTGCAATGGCAGTGCAGGCTTCGGCCTCAGTAGTGTTGTTCCACCCTCTCACATTGAGAGTGCCTCATGCAGTCGCGATTATTTTACGGCAAGAAAAAGTAGCATATCTTTCTCCTGCTAGGCATCTTTCCTGTATGACTATATTATTGAGCCAACCTCATATGACAATTGAACAATGTACAACTTTGAATCCGTCTACCTTGCTTCCAACTCCTGCAGATGGCACACCGCACAGCTGCCTGCAGAAGATTGAGCAAAAGACACTGCCTAGAAAAGATCTAATGGATGTTCCCTTGGATGATGCCGAGGTGACATACTACGTGGACGGCTCATGCAAAAGGGGTCCCACAGGACAGAACCTAGTAGGATATGCAGTAGTCTCTGATACTGAGATTGTAGAAGCAAAATCTTTACCACACAATTTATCTGCACAAGCAGCAGAGCTGATTGCCTTAACACGGGCATGTACCTTAGCAAAGGGTAAATGTGTGAACATTTTTACTGATAGCCAGTACGCTTTCTCTACTGTACATGTTTTTGCGCAACAGTAGAAAAATCGAGGAATGATAACATCTACTGGCAAATCAATCAATCATGCGCAGTTTATTTTAGATCTTTTAGAATCTATTCAGTTACCTCAGAAAGTAGCTACTTGTAAATGCATAGCTCATACCAAGCAACAGGATAGAATTTCAAAAGGTAATGCAAGGGTTGATACAGCTGCAAAGCAGGCAGCTTCAGATGCATTTCTTTTGAATGAGGAATTACAACCATCTGAGATCTTAGACTTAGAAATGTTAAAAACAATGCAGACACTTACTACACAAGTTGAGAAACAAAGATGGATAAAACGAGGAGCAATTCTCAAGGAAGGGCTGTACATCTCCAAAGAGGGAAAACCGATATTGCCATCTAATTTGTTTAGATACGCAGCTTTGTTGAGCCATGGGCAATGCCATGTCTCAACAGGGGGGATGGTACAGTTAGTGAACCGAGTGTTCACAACATATGGATTTATAAACTACACAAAAAAGTTTTGTTTGTCATGTCATGTTTGTAATAAACATCATGCACAAAGGGCATTAAAGCCCAAGCAGGGGAGTTTTCCTGCACCACTGTATCCGTTCCATACTATCTATATGGATTTCATAGAACTGAACAAATGCGAAAATAAGAAGCATTGTCTTGTCATTGTAGATATGTTTTCCAAATGGGTGGAAGCTTTTCCGACCAAAAATCCAGATGCAGCTACTGTTGGGAAAACCCTTGTTAAAGAAATTATTCCTAGATTTGGCATACCGGAAAAGATCTTTAGTGACAATGGCACACATTTTGTGAACCAAACCATACAACAACTGAGCAAATTTTTCGGAATTTCTTTGAAAAATCATTGTGCGTATCATCCACAATCTGCAGGGTTGGTAGAGAGGTACAATGGGACATTAAAAAATAAATGAAGGAAGCTCATTGAGCAAACACATAGAAATTGGGTGTATTGTCTGCCCCTGGCACTGTTGAGCATGAGAACTGTTCCGAATGCAAAGGGATTGACTCCTTTTGAGAAGTTATTTGGGAGGGCATATTATATACCTCAGCGGAAACCTCTCATGCCTGCAGATCAGGGAGCCGACTGTACACTCGCTGAGTATATGAGGAGAATGTTGAATTCTAAACACTATTTGCAGTTTAATTCTGTTTCAGATAAGGAACAAACCAGACCATCGGAAGCACCAGTAGTCCCAGGCACGTGGGTCTGGGTGAAAGTCATCAAGAGAAAAAACTGGACGACACCAAAGTGGGAAGGGCCATACCAAGTGCTACTATCAACACCCACTGCAGTCAAGATCACAGAGCAAGTGTCCTGGATTCACCTGACACACTGTAAACTGGTTAAAAACTTTGAGCTAGATAAAAATATTGTTACTGTTACACAAGAGTAAAAATGACAAAATCCAGAGCATACAGGAATGCAGAACAACCACAGAAATATTGCATGATCATCCGGTTAACTTTACTGGTGACATTGATCTTTTTGTTGTGGCCTTTCCTTTTTCCAGCCACACAAGCTAAACTGAATAAACGCGATGTGTTACTCATAGAATGGCATCCAAACTTTAACACTTACCAAGCGATCAAACATGTGTATGCTGAGACTTTTAATGTTTCAAATTGTTGGGTTTGTACAGCTATACCAACAGCGTACAGGGGATTATTAATGACTGCAATCCCCCTAGGGGTCAATGAGACCTGGGAAAACTTGGTTTATGATACTATGACTGTTAAATCACAAGATAAAATAGCATTGCACCTGCCTGTTACACAAAAGGGAAGTGTGTGCTTTTATAAAAATGATACTGTCCAGGAGGGTTGGAGTAATTGCAATATGACTGTTCCTTACAAATGTTACACCAAAGCTAATAATGCAGATTCTATTTGTGATACAGACTATGACTTGTTTCTTAAATCAATGCACAGAACAATTAATGAAGTACAACATAATCCTGTTCTTTTTAAGTAACTGTCTATAATAAACAAGAAAATGTTTCATGCAGGGCAAGCATATGTTAATAGTAAAGTTACTACTAAGGTGGAAGATTGTTATTTTGTATGTGGCAAAAAGGCCTATAAATGGTTACCTGAGAACTGGTCCGACAGTTGTTTTTTGGGTCACCTGGTTCCGGCCATATGACACACTGCAGTTTTACTTCGAGGTAAAATTCGAAATGCACGAGAGGTCACCAAGAAACCTGTCAGGAAACCTGAGAATCTAGTGGGACAGATTGAGGTGGGCTGGAGAAACCATCATTCCACGGGCGATAAACTAACATATATGGACTTGAGTGACACTGTCATATTGTGGGCAGGCATATTACCAGCATATAGAGCAGTAAAATTGATTTGGGAGCTGAGAAAACTGTCTAAACTCCTCGAAGTAATGAGCAATGCAACTTTTTCTGCTCTTGAATTAGTGACTGATGAACTGAATGCCATGAGAACTGTGGTGCCTCAAAACTGCATGGCTCTTGACTTCACCCTAGCGGCGAGAGGTGGTACGTGCACTTTAATCCAAGAAGAATGCTGTTCATATATTCCTGACAACCAGCACGAGATAGACAACCATCTTGAGGTGATTCAGCAAGTGTCGACCATGACCAAACCAGGCCCAAACCCACTGACAGACTTTTTCCAGAAATGGTTTGGGGGGTGGGGTTCCATCCTAATGAACATCTTGATTGCTATTTGTGTAGGAATGCTCCTATTGGGAGTATGTGTTTGTTGTGGCATCCCCTGCATGAAAAGATTGATCAAAGATTTTATAGATTTGTCGGTTTCTGAAACCTTATATCAAGGTACAGAACTTGATGAACTATTGAAGACTGAGATGCTTTCATAAGTTAAACTGAATGGCTTTCTTAACTGCAAATCCAAAATGGAAGAGGTTAGGAAAAGAAACAAATTGTTTATGCTTTTGAAAGTAGAATAAAACTATTAATAGGGGGAAATGTTAGAAAAATATGTATTAATATGTGTGCATTAGTGCCTTTTTAGAAGCCCAAAAGGGTTAATACATTTATTCTGCTTTATGCTGAACAAATCCATGTTAATGGCAAATGCTTTCTGACCTTGTATTTTGTCAGTGCAGCTAAAATCTTGTTTATGTCTTAGGAAATGTACAGAGAAGCAGATGGTTTTCTGCTTGATTAGGAAAATAATGAATAGAACAATACTGCCGTCTATAATGTCTGTGTTATGAGAACATAACCAGCTGCAGGAAGGATAGATAAAGTGGAACAAAGACCGCTTGAAGAATATGAACTATAATCTGTGATTGCTTTGTGCTTGAATGAGTAGAGTACCTTGAAATGTAACACAGCATTGTAGAAATAATTGCAACTAGCTGCCGGTCTCCAAGGCCATGTTATTTTTCCAAAGTTTTCTCATGAATCTAGAAGTGTTATGTCATATCAGCAGAAAATCATGAGCAACATCTGCTGTGAAAAAACAATATTGTAAACTTGTGATTAACTACGTCAGCTTCAGTAGGCAATGTCTTCACTTCCTGATTTTAGTTAGACAAACTCTGTATTTTTGCATGCATGTTTTTGTCTCCTTGCTGCAAGAATTAAAGTGCCTTAACCTGAACCTTACATGTATTGGTCTTTGAAGTTTTTTCCTTTAACAGTTATGAACATGATGAAGGTCATGGTTAATGGCACTTATCTGTGTAGCATCAGGCAATATATCTACCAAGCCAGCTGCCACACATCTGAAAACAGCAGCAGGCCACCTCTCTAACCACTTAGTACTTAAACTATGACACAGTAACTTAAGAAGTTGCTGTAACAAAATCACAGAAGTGCATGCCTGTATAGTCACTTCTTCCTGATCTCTTCATTGCCACAGAAACCTGGTTCAGCCAATTACCAAAGATGTATACATATAGGGGATAAAAATATATATTATTTTTTAAAAGCATATACTACTTTTAAACTAGTGCTATTATTAACTAATTGGATAATTAGCTGATTGTTTGAGTGAGAGTTTTGTGTATAAATACTGTGATTCACTTTTGTGATTTATCTGAAGAAGTTATTCCATCACGAATGACGAAAAGCGCTTAATAAACATTTCCTGTGGTTTATAAACATTTCCTCTGGTTTGTACTCCTTTGCCTGGAAGATTTTCTTGTACTGTTGGTTTTTCACTTGTTGGTTTTAAGTGTACGCAATTACCAAAGATGCAGAAATATTCCTACCAAGTTTTCTACAGAAATGTTTTAGATCTCTCCACTTACTTCTCACCTCATGCCTCAAATTGAATTCTCACAAATCTCTAGCTATCACAGGTCTATATATACCACCTGGTAACAATATTGAAATCCTCTCCTGGATCTCTTCCAACATTAGACTGGATCTTCCTAGGAGACATTGCCATAAACTGTCAAAAGAAATCCCTAGATAACCTACCAAAATTAAGTTTAGCTATAATGCTTTGCTTTATCAATCAAGACTACAGTTAGAATTAACTAGTCCAAATCTAAAGAATCCATCCTAGATAGGATAATAACATCCACCCTGAACAGTGTTTCACAAGTGGCAGCCTACTTGATAGCCTAAGCAACCACTAGCTAAGCTACATAATCAAACATAAACAGCCCCACAAGGCTCATCACTATAACACTGTAACACAGTCAGAAACCTCAGTAACTTCAGTAAAGAAACTTTAGCTTCCAGTCTGCTCCTTATCAACTAGGCTCCAAATAAAAATCTTCCCCTTGATGAAGCAGTAGACACATTCAATGCAATATTTCTAAATATCCTTCCAGAGCAAGCATAATTCAGAAACAAAAGAGTTAAAAACAAACAGCTGTTGGTTAACTAAAAAATCAAAGCAACTCATGCAGCTTAGAGATATAGCCTAGAAGTCAATGCTACAAACCAAGTCTCAAAACATCTATGCAGCAATATAGGCAGTTAAGGAACCATAGCAAACAATGCATAAAGAGGACAAAAAAATATATAGCAATACCCAAAATGTATCATCAAACAATCCAAACAACTTCTGGTAATCAGTAAATACATTGTTCATTCCTGGAAATCAATGCAACGCATCCTATCCCAAACTTATAATTCTGAAAGTATTGCACAGTTTAACTCACATTTTATAAAATCTGTAACATCCCTCCTACAAAACAAAAGTACTACAAATCCAGCCATCCCATTCCAATCACTGAAGCCACTCCAGACTTTCACACTCACTCTAGTGTCAACATCTACAATTAAAAAATATATAAGCTCCTATAAGACAATAACCACTGTCCCTAACAAGATTCCATCTGAATACCTCAAACTTGCAGCAGATAGCCTTGAATATCCTGTTTAATTCTAATAATCCATTCTATCCAAAAAATATGTCCCCATCTTATAGAAAAAAAAATCCTATATAATACATCTACATAAAGGTAGCTCACCAACTAAACTCACAAATTGTAGACCAATCGCCATTCTCTCATCCTTATCAAAAAGCTTAGAAAGATGAATTGACTCTTGACTTACTATATATATTACTTCTCATAACCTCCTCTCTCCCACACAGTATGGTTTCAGACCCAATCACAGTACAACCACTACCCTTCTAAGGTTCACAGATAAATCAAAATAGAAATTCAGGTCTTCTCACCTCAGCCCTATTTCTGGATCTAAGACATTTGAGAGAGTCAATCATCAAATTCTCCTAACTAAACGTTCTTCCTATGGGTTATCACCATCCTCATTAAACTGGTTTCTTAATTATCTCAGTAATATGTCCCAAGCAAGGAAACAGTAAAATGTTTTCTCCTCTTTCTTACAATATCTGTTGGAGTCCCACAAGGTTCCATCCTAGGACCACTGCTGTTTAACTTATTTATCAATGACCTAAATAGAGCAACAAAAGAGGCCACCATAGTACAATATGATGACCACTCCACACTAATATGTGCTGCTTGGACATGACCCTTGCTCCAAACACTTAACCAGAAATCCTTGTCCTCCACAGAAGCTAGACTTGAAAACTTACAATTCCTTACTACTTTTCACCTCAACTTCTGTCCTCCCACAAACTATCTTTAATATACTGTCAACAAGACCAGTATTGAAGTGGTATTCACACCAAACTGCCATGCGTGATTATAGACAACCACCTGATACCTGGTCTCCACCTTCAACAATCCATAAAGAAAACACATCAAATGCTAGGCTGCCTCTACAGAGTAAAACACTACCCTACTGACTCTGCTAATGAAAATATAGCCATTTCTTTTCTAATCCCCATACTAATATATGCATCTATTATCCTGCCAATCTCATCTCTTTTCTATCAGCCAAACTAGAGCAATGCTATAATAAAGTAGTCAAAACTGCAACCAATCAACAATATAGATCACATCACTACCTCTTTCTAAAACAAGTAAATTGGCTCAAACTATATAATTCTCTATTGTACTCATAAGTAATTACAAACTACTCCACAAACCTTATAAATTCCCATTCTTCACTCTATCATTCAGCTTTACACTACTAAGAGAACTACATTCCACTGATAAATCACTGCTGCGGCTGCTTTAACTCTGTATCGTAACACCCTGTGTCCTGGATTTTGAATAAGTCTTTGTAGTAACAAATATTCTTAAGTAAAACCTGGCAATCTATGCATGCTGCTGATATTGCACTGCATATACCTCCCTGCATTAAAAAAATCATATACAGCCCACCTAACTGTTATTTTGTAATCAAAACTCTTTGCAAATGATATGGCTGTTGTCAAGCATGCCTGAATAATAGAACTGTTGCTCATGAATGAAACTGGTGATAAATAATGAAACAATGCAATTGATGTCCATAATGTTTGTATAATGGAGCTTTTCTCCCTGCACCTGGGCCTCTGCTGAAAAGGGGCAGCTCAGTCAGACTTTCCTGGTAAACAACTGCCAATAAAATAAATAAATAGTAAATAAATATTGAAGGTAACTGCACATACTGGACTTCTCTTAACTTCCTCTGCTCTGTTATTCTCCTTACTACACTACTATGCTCCTCACTGACCACTTCCTATCCCTTCTCCATCAATCTGCTTTTCAACCCAGTACTATACATGTGGCCTTTCTGTCTAGCTTTTATTATTATGGTTTTAAACACTCATAATACATTCTCAATTATTGCGTAATGTAATGGCACTGATTCTGCAATACTTATTATGCAATATTAATTTCCATTCCATCTTGGGAAGTATATAATTATGGATTATTTGTTGTATTTTTTTTCATCTTACTATTCCCAAGTCCCCTCAGAAAATCAGTACTACCCAACAGGGCAAAAATGGTCAACAAAATGTGTATATATCTATATCTATATCTGCATATATATATATATATATACACACACACACACACACACACACACACACACACACACACACACACACACACACACACAAACACACTCACATATACATATAATGAGGCTATTACTTTTTATCTAAGAAACTTTTCATCTAATCACAAAATAACTTTTTGATTTCATTTAAATTTAATCTAAAACTCTCCCATCCCCCTTACTTAAACATATTAACTTCACCGTCATACACCCATGAAATAAACAGAAAGCAGAAAACTCCTCATGCAATAAATCACTGCTGACACACAAATATAAACTTCTAGAGATATAACATCACAGTAGACATCTGCAAGATACAAACACTGATCAACAATAATTTGCATTGTTATTCTTATGATTCAAAAAACTTACCAGCAGTGGTTTTCTATAGCCTTACACAATTTTCTATCAAATGCAATTCAGTCTCTTGTTTTTTTATGACACTTTTTTTTAAATGATGAAATGTCATGTACCTATAAGTATAAATATATAAATATATATATATATATATATATATATATATATATATATATATATATATCAAATGTATTTAGATATATAGATATTAAATATATATATATATATATATATATATATATATATATATATATATATATATATAAAATGCAATTCTTCTCCTTTCCTGTCACCTGTGAGCATTCAGGCTGGCCCTCTTGCATTTTGTCACTGACCGCTTCATGGACAATGGTGATCATCATCAGCATACTGTATGCCCCATTAGGATGATTGGTCAAGATTCCATAGTTGCACTTATTCACTGCCATGGGCTGCATTGAGCTCCAACACCACAAACCAACACAGTGGATGCTACTAATGATCCTGTCATGGCAGCACAACAGCTGCTGCTGCAGCATTCTCCTCAACTGACTATCCACCCTGTCCCTGCAATGCTGGCACATCCTTTATGGAAGTTGTACCTCTCAACTGTCCAGAATTTTGCAGAATGTCCATTATTTTAACTTTGTCCAAATTTTTTGCATTAAGAGGTTGAGAGGTATGATTATTCCCAAGATGCTAATCTGCAGCTCCAACTGTCTGAGCACTGCTGTATGGTGCAGTATTGCACATGCAACATAAATCTCACTGCACATTTAAGGATTGTATTACAGTGCCCCTATAAGTGCATCTAGGCAAGGGAAGCATGCCGGGTCTATATTATAACATCGAAGTCTTAAAACTTCGAATGTTATAATATCAAACCCTATGCACCGAACGCTGAAAATAGCGAAGCTGCAGAATATCGAATAAAAGTATTCGGTGGGCCGTTTCTGCTGCTTCACTATTTCCATGACTGTGGAATGAAGGTTTCAGACCGGGTTAAGGTAAGTGTGCGAACAAAGGTGAGTGTGCGATAGGGACCTTAAGGTTAGGGAGCGGGTAAGGTGAGTGTGCGATAGGGACTTTAGGGTTAGGGAGCAGATAAGGTGAGTGTGCAATAGTTAGGGACCATAGGGTTAGGGTTTGGTTAAGGTAAGTGGATAGCTAGTAGTGTATGTATGGTTTAGTGTAGGGTTTTGTGAAGTGTATGTGTGTGGATTATTTATTTTGGTGTACTTGTGTTGTGTGTATGTTTGTCGGAATAGCAATTTTTTTCCCTGGGAAAAAATTTGTTATTCTGACTGTTCGATTTTATGGTCTTTCGATCAAATGGGTTTGGTATTATAACATTCGAAGTTTTAAGACTTCGATGTTATAATATAGACCCAGCATGTCTTGGGTAAGCTGAACACAAGCTCCTCTATATTATGTGTTTCATCATGTGCTGCATTATAGGTCATTTCTTGCATGACCTGGGGCTGTGGATGAGGGTTATTAACCAGACACCTAAGGCATATCCAGCATCAGTTGAAACAAACCGGTCTATATTAGAACATTGAAGTTTCACAACTTTGAATGTTCTAATAATGACCCATATTCAGTGAAAGCTGAAAATATCGAAGCAACAGAAAACCAATTTTTTTCCTAGGGAAAGAATTTGGTTGTCCGTTTCTGTTGCTTTGGTATTTTCAGCGCTGCGGTGGAAAGTTACGGGTCAGGTTCAGGTAAGTGTGTGATTGAGTGCGGGTTAGGTTAGTTAGGGTTAGGGTGCAGGTTAGGTATGTGTGCGATTGTGTGGACGTGAGGGTTAGGGCGGGTTAGGTGAGTTAAGGTTAGGGCGTGGGTTAGGTATGTGTGTGATTGTGTGGATGTGAGGGTTAGGGTGGATTATGTGAGTTAGGGTTAGGGCGCGGGTCAGGTAAGTGTGTGATTGTGTGGACGTGAGGGTTAGGGTGGGGTAGGTGAGTTAGGGTTAGGATGCGGGTGAGGTGAGTGTGCGATAGTGCCGGACCTTAGGGTTAGGGTTTGGGTTAAGGTAAGTGGATAGTTAGTGGTGTGTGTATAGTTTTGTGTAGGATTAGGTGTAAGATTTTAGATGTATGTGTGTGGATTGCTGTTTGTTTGGTGTGCTTGTGTTGTGTGTATATGTTTTGGAACAGCAAATGTTTTCCCTAGTAGAAAATTCGCTGTCCTGTATGTTCGATGTTTTCAGCTTTCGCCGAACAGGGGTCGATATTAGAACATTCAAAGTTTTGAAACTTCGATGTTCTAATATAGACCCGAAACAAACAGTTCACTGTCTGCATAGTACCTGTTTGTACAGACCTACCTCATTAACTTGGTTATGCATTACCAACTGGATGACCCTGTGGGAATTCCCCTAGCAGGAACCTTTGATATAAGTCCGACATATGCCAGAAGTGAGCATCATGGGAAATTTTCCATGTGGCACACACGCACATTATTAATAATGCTGTGAACATTACAGACCACCTGGATGTTAAGTGAGTGGAAACCATCCCTTTTAATGTATTCCAGTCCTCTGGACTTTCTTGGACTTTGGTGGCAATCTATGTGCACCCAGTGACTCCCAGATCATCAGGAAAATGGACAATGTCATAAAATACCTGCATGGTAGTGGTTCTCTCCTATGCTGTTTTATGGAACCAAATATACTCTTCAACATGCTGCAGTATGATGTGAAGCAACAGCTTCAGAATCTGAGAAGCTGAAGCCTGCTTTATCACTGCCATATCTGCAGTAGGATGCCGAAGGGTCCCTTTGTTAAGATGGTTAAAGCCTTATTATCTGCCAAAACAGAAACACTTCACATCCTCTTTGAGTCTGCTTGAAGGTGGCATAGTTTGACAAGGTCCTGTAAGTATCCCTGTCCATAGAATTGGTCTACAATCTGTTGGTCATTCAGGCAGTGTTGTATGTCATGTACTCACTGTTGCTCCTTCAATGGGGTGGATGGCCCTGTGTGCAACATTCTGACCACTGGCTACAAGGATGGTCATTAATATGTATGTGTAAGCTGCAACTGCTTCTCCTGTAAACATCACTCCCCTCACATACACCACAACATTCAGTGCAAAAAGTGACACTACAGAGCACAGTTCCTCTTTTATACATTTATTAATCATTCCAGCATTTTTGAGGTTTTGTCATTTCTGTACATAGTATGGCACATTTGCCTGGAATTTCTTATTTCTTTGTTATTATGCACTCCATTGCACACTGTGGAATTTTGGGCCATGCATCATCATGTTAGCCACTTGGTGACTCTCCAATAACTAGCACATTGCTATCGGTGTTACTGTGTACTATGCAATGCATTACATGTCTGATATGCAGATAAATTCAGTCACAACAGATGGACTTAAAAGTATTTCAGTTTCTCAAAGTACAGAATAAGCTGGTATTTTAGGCTATTTGAGTAAAAGGCTGAACAATGAGCTTGACATACATATGAATATTTTAATAACAATATGGAAACCTTTTTTTCTTCATTCTCATTTAGAGCATAATTCTACCACTGAGTTTTAGACTGTGCAGCAAAATTAAGCAAAAGATTTTTCCAGTGACCCTCTTTACCTTTAAAGGCAAATGTGTATGTGAGTTTATGTCTATATATTGCAATTCAGCATCCTGAATGAATTCAGAGATGTTAGTTGGGAGCAGAGTCTGAATTTTGATGTTTAAGTATCAGAGGGGCAATTAAAACCCAGATGTAGAGAATGAGGCAGACCCAGCTCGAGCAAATCTTCATCCAGAAAGCAATCCAGCTCTTAGACAAAGCTTTTGTATCCTGTCTTGGACTGAAAAGTAGAATAGACAAACAAACAAACAAATAAATAAACAGATATAATGTATAAATTATATAACACTACTTGCAGACATTTTTCACAGGCAAAGAAAATGACCACAAATATAGACCCACCCTGTTTTCTAAAATTTTCAACATACATAGAATCCACAGATCTGTATGTCTTTTGTTACCTTAACTTTCATAGATTTAATTTGCAAATTACTTTTGCACAGCTGTTTGCTCTATCCATCTACCTCCTTTTCTTCAAACACTTCCACACATTGTTCTACGGCCCACTCTTGTATGAAGTCCATTATTTGTGAGACATGTATTCCTTTCACCTACTGTACCCTTAAAATACTAGCAAGTAACCTTTTTTTACATCCCACTTATGTTTTTTTTTTATTTTCAGTACTAGGAAGCTCATGTCACTTATTATTCACATATGACCTTTGGCTTACAATTTGAATACTTCTTTGAAATAATTTTGAACAATCTGCTTCCCATCAGCACCAATAAAAATATACCTCTAGTACCATATCCGATATATGTAACAGGACATACTACCAACATATAACACTAGGGCAAAATGATTTAGAAAGATATCCCAGTTCTGATGGCAAATGGTGTAGCCAAAAGTAGCAGATGTTCTTCATAGGTTCATAGGTGTGTACTAGGCTAATGGCCCTGGAGCCTTTACAAGCCTAGCTCATAGGATTACCCTGGCATCGTGCCACCTGACCTTAGTTCCTAGTGCCTCTGTTGAGTAATATTGATCACTGTTGCAGTAGCCTTAGCTATATGGGTTATATCCTGCAGAGGATACAACAGAAAGAAAGAAAGAGGGATGCCTCTTCTGAAGAAGAAATTCAAGAATCTGAGCAGAAGGATGCAGGAATGGATTGAGGTTTTTTTTTCTCAGATTTCTGATTCAGACTCAGAGAAGAGCTGATTCTTCCAGTGGGGGATTCTTTTTGTCTGAGTCTACTGCTGGAATATCCCAGTGTTTTCAGTAGGAGAACACTGAGGTTTCTCAGTCCCTCAGAAAATACTATGAGTTGTTACAGAAGGATTTTCCGGAGTCTACACCCATTCCTCCTGTCCTGTCTGATTCAGAGGATGTGTGTGTGTGTGTGTGTGTGTGTGTGTGTGTGTGTGTGTGTGTGTGTGTGTGTGTGTGTGTGTGTGTGTGTGTGTGTGTGTGTGTGTGTGTGTGTGTGTGTGTGTGTGTGTGTGTTGTACTGGTTGCAATTTTCCTGATATTCACCTAGCACCCCTTAAAAAGGCAGACAGAATGTAAAAAGTTCCTCAGTCTTTTAAATTTTTATACACTATTCCAAAACCTAACCACAAAGATAAAGCCTTAGTTGACTCCACTGCTGATAAACACTTGGTTAATAAGGATGGGAAGATTATTGGTAGGTATTGCAAAAAAGTGCATACTTCTGCAACTTTTTTGCAATACCTACCAATAATCTTCTGTATACAAAACTGTATTATTTCTGGAACTTTGATTTTCTGAATTTTAAACTGTCATGGTCACATGTTAAAGTGTGTTCTGACATATTGTGAAAGAATGAGGAATGCTTTATCTACAGTTTCTTCTTGTGAAGAAACATCTGCTTTAAATAACTTGGTTTCCTCCATTGTACAGGTCAAGGTCACTAATCATTCTTTGCAATGGGTGTATGTCTCTGGTGATACTTTTCCGGGGCTATGTCTACTGGTACGGTTTTAAGGTTTGCTTGGTTTCATTCTTATAA
The DNA here is from genome assembly GCF_019279795.1 of Protopterus annectens. Lineage (NCBI taxonomy): Eukaryota > Metazoa > Chordata > Ceratodontiformes > Protopteridae > Protopterus > Protopterus annectens. The sequence continues at coordinate 1,781,437,662 of NC_056731.1, forward strand.
CCTCCCAGATGATATTAAAAATTAGATTTTAAATTCTCACTAAGAGATTTAGTGTTCACCCTCTCTGCTACAGATGTGATCAAAAAGTGTGAGGAAAGAGGCAAGCTGATCCAGGCAATCTCTAAAATTTTTCAGCTCTCCTTTTCAAAATTATCCAAGGGATTTTCTTTCTCTTCATACAATTTTGACAAAAAAAACCCCAGAACAAACAGTCTCAATAGAATTCATATAAAAAGATAAATATGTAGCAAGGGGGTTCCAAAAAGAAGTCTTAATCCTCCCAAAACCAAAGGCAGTCCAACAAGTCTGAATCTCCATTTCTGCCCTTGGCAACAGATTGTTTCAGACAAATGGATGCTGAATGTGATCCATCTAGGTTACAGATGGCAATGGGAGGAAATTCCTCCTTTCCAAGCAGTCATTCCTCATCTTGCAGATCAGACTCTTTTGTTTCCACCTGCTTTTCATCACCAGCTGTCCCAAGTAGTGAGAGAAACAGTTCCTCCTTCCCAGATGACGAAGGGGTTTCATTCAAGGATAATCCTAGTGCCAAAGCAAGGAAATGCTTGGATACCATTTCAGCAAGTTTCTTTCCAAAACCTGTCTGTCACTTTACAACCTGTTATGTATTCTTCCTTTTTCAAGTTTCCTGATAACACTTGACTAAAATGATGCCTATCATCGCATCCCTATTCAGCTAGATTTCAAGCATTTCTTAAGGTTTTATGTATCTAGATCACATTATCAGTTCTCTGCCTTACCCTTTGGAATACTCAGTGCACCGAGAGTGTTCACAAAGTCTCTAGTTGCAATTATAACTCATTGCAGGCTACAGGGTATCCTCATTTTTCCATATTTAGATGACGTGCTTATTTTTGCAGAGTCTTTCTCAAAATGACAGGAATTTCTTCTTTGGGTGAGAGATCTCATGCACAATCTGGGATTCCAAGAGAACAATCAAAAGTCTTTCTTGAGCCCTTCACACAGGATTGTGTTCCTGGGATGTCAACTAGATTTATCAGTTCAAAGAGTGTTTCTTCCTTGGGAAAAAAATAGATCTTTATTTAGATCTATTTCTGAGGTTTTTCTCTCAGACTTCATTCATTGTGAGGGAATATATCAGGAGTTTGTCTTTCATGGCATCTATGATTATCATGATACCCCTGACAAGACACCACATTAGAAAGACACAGTTCTATCTGAAATCTCTTTGGTCTCAGCATCATCGCCCTTTATCATTTCAGATCCCAGCACTGGGGTTTGTCAGAAGAGAAATATTTTGTTGGAAACAATAGATATGCTTAAATCCATGTATCCCCTTCTCCCTTCTTGCTCCAAAGCAGTTAGTCACCACAGATGCTTTGGGCTTTGCTTGAGGAGTAGTTGTAGGACAGATAAAAGTGCAGGGGTTATGGGACAACAAAGAATGAAGCAAACATATAAATATCAAGAAGATCCTTGCCCTGATCACAGCACTCAAGTCTCTTGAACCATCTTTCATGCGAGACCTTCAAGTGATTATAGACAATACAACAGTGATGTGGTACATCAGCAAGCAAAGGGGGGCCAGACTATCCCCTTTACAGACCAATCATGTTAGCTTGGGATATAGCTTCACAGCACAATATCATTTTCTTGCATTCTACATTCTGTCAGAGCAAACCTGTGTGGCAGACAAGCTAAGCAGAACCAGGGCAGACCCTCACGATTGGAAATTAGAACAGGAAAACCAATTGGTTAAAAACACAAAAAAAAAAAAATCTACCAAAGCCAGAATTTCCATTGTGTGATACCTTAAACCTCTTGAATCAGAGGCAACATGGGATATATGTAAATTACCCTTTAATGGATATCAGGTGTTTCAGCTGAATGGCAATTCTGAACGTCCATGACTTTTTTCTTTTACTTTTACATCTTTTTATGGACAATTTCAGGCCAATGTTGTTGTTGTTTGTCTTTCGGCTTTTCCCAGTTAGGGGTCGCCACAACGGAACTCTGGTCCGCTAATGATTGGCAGTAGATTTTCACGAATGCCAAGGTGCCAGCTCGACATTCAACCTTCAAAAAAGGCAAGCCCATTTACGCATGTCTTTCGAATGCCCACCCAACCACGGGGAGGACATGCAGACTCCACACAGAAGGCACTCCCCACACTCCAGCCGATAAAGCCATGAAAGCCATGGACATTCAGAATTGCCTCCTATTTACTAGAAAGTGACTTGCTTGGGGAAAGGGCATAAATATGAATCAAATTAGAGATGTTCTGAAATGATAAGAGCAGACTACACCAAATCAGTTAAAAAGGTTAACAGAAGGGGGTGGCCAGGATGCAGAAGGGATAGAAGCAGAATTCCTCAGCTCTGCTGTTCTTGAAATATTCCTGATAGTGAATTTTACTTATGTTATTGTTTTTTGTTTCTTTCTTTAAAGGTTTATACTTCATGTCTTTCTATTTGATAACATATAAAAATTATTGAGAAATTCCTACATTTTCCTGTCAAAAATCAGCTGGAAGTTCATTTTATGCTTTAACAGGATGAGTCACAGTAAGCTTAACTCTCGTGACATTACTTCGAAGAAGGATCTTCAGATGGTGTTATCAAACTCACAGGAACCTTTATTGAAAATAGATACAATGGACTCTAAATTTGAAAATTATATAGACAAATGCAACAAACAAATGGAATTTTTTCAAGAAACAATCACTCAGCAAAAGCAACAAATCTCTGGAATAGAAGATTTCTTAAATGACATGAATAAAAGACTGTAGGAAGGTGAAGGTAACACAGAATTTTTATTAAAACAGAATACTCTTCTTTTGACCAAGCTGGATGATCTAGAGAATAGATCTCATAGAAATATAAGGATTTTTGGGCTACCAGAGAAAGACAGCTTCTGAGCATCCTAGCTTCCAAATGTACTTGAATTAACTGAAGGTATGTCATATGGAATTGAGAGAGCTCACAGATCTCTGTCTATGTGCCCTTCTAACAAAACTCTACTCCTAGATCAGTTATTGTAAGATTCTTTTCTTCATATGATAAAGAATTAATCTTAAAGACAGCTTGGTCCAAGTCACCAGTTAAATAAATGAGAAAATAATCAGATTTGATAATGGTTACTCCACTACAGTAATTACCAAAAGAAAAAAGTTCCTCCCCATTATAAAAGAATTGAAGAAAAAACAAATTAAAGTTCATCTGCTTTTCCCTGCCAGACTAAAAATATTTCTCCCTGATGAAACCAGGACTTTTGAGGATCTAAACTCTGCATTATCATTTCTTAAAGTTAAAAATGTGATTGATCAAGCCGAGGAAATGGAGTGGAGCAACAGTTCCTTGAAGAGAGTGGCTGAGTTGTTGAAAGAAATGGTTGGAAAAGTTTGGAGAAAAAGAAGAAACTAAAAGAAAAGTGATTGTTTAATTTCTGACTATACTGAACATATTGAAACCTTCTCTTTTTTGTATTATATACCCCCATTAGTCTCTATATGACTTTTCTGCAGCTATAAAGTAAACTATCTTTTAATGTTTTTTTTTTTTTTTCACACATCTATATTCTTAAACAATGTCCTAATAATGGTATTTTATTTTGATTTCATTCATTAACTTAAACTATTTTAATTGATTTTTTTACTATATTATTGTGTCCATTTGCTTTGGATTGCCTTTTTATATACCTTAACTGCTAATTTATGAAGTTGTCCATTTGCCATACTGTTTCCAGGTCAATGCTTTGCATAATAAAGTATGAAATGCCTGTTTGTCTCGAATGCTAGAGTGCGACTTGCTTCATGTGTTATCTTGTGTGGTTACAGTCCTTGCTCCTATTTTTGTTGCTTTCTTTGGTCTATTTAAGTTGTCGAGCTTCCTTGTTAATGAATGAAGCAGTAGTATATTTATATGCCAAGTGATATGTTTTTTCAATTGCCTACCTTTACATGTATGTTTATGCTCAGTATCTTTTGAATATATATATTTGCTTGTTTTCAGTTTATGTATACAAATAACCTTCACCACCTATTGCTGACTGCAAGTATAACCTTTTTCATGTTTGAATTAATGTAATACATATAGCATAGTATGTCAAATCAAAAATAGGAGTATAGTATAATTTAGTATTGGAATGATGTTTTGCAAAAGAAAGGAAAAAGGAAAGACAAGAAGGGGAAAAAAGAGAAAAGAAAAATTAATGTCACAGTTTGGAGGGAATTCAACATCTCTACAGTGGCTGAGAAAATTTGGAATGTACTCAGTTCTACCCACTTACTGGGTATGAACCAGTTTATGTTTTCTCTCTCTCTCCTTTACAAGAGTGTAAAGGGAAGCTGAAATGAAATGTTTTCTTTCCTAACTATTGCAATCTGTGATTTTTATTATTTCTAACTTTATATCTATACAGAATAAAATATTTGTATTACACTAATATTGTGTAATAATATTAATTTGAAACTAATTACTTATTCAAAAGGGAGTTTGAACCATTATAAATGAGAGAAAGTTTCTAGGAAAATGGTTTATCTTATAGATAGGAAAACTCTATAAGGGGGAGGGTGCTAGAACTGGTTTGATTTACAGATTTTGGTTTGTTGGGATTTGACTATTTAATAATTTTTTTTTATTTCCTGTTCATCTGATTCAATAATTTAAGATAGGTTAAAGCTGACCTTATATACTTCCAAACGTTCTTACCTCTAAAAAAACACTTGTATATATGAGCTTAAGACATACATTATTGAGATTGTCATATATATAAATATAAATTGAAACCTAATGCATCTTACCTTAATCTTTATGATTTAAAGATGCTTGATTCACTGACTTAAATACTGGGTATATATTAAACACTAATAACAGATACATTCAGACATCTCAACAATACTTCTGTTTATTTAACAATGTTTTTAGTATGTTCTCTATAATATTATGTTTAGTTAGATACTTAAAATATTCGTTTCACTTCTTTCTTATTTAATGCTTTGTTAAAAGGAGGCATACAATGTACTAAAAATATTTTTCATAGATAAGGTAGTATTGGCTTAAGGTCTTTTTTTCTTTTTTTTTCTTAGATTCAAGAGGACTTAGATCAATTAATTCCCATTGAGTGCACTTATAACTTTTCAGTAAAATGCTTCATATACTGTTCATTATTAGTTGCTATCCTAAACACCAAGTATTCATATGATCAAGGTTAGTTTTCCTTATATCTTTAATTTTGTACTATTTCAGTACACTGTATAACACATACTGTAAAGTTTTCCACTGATAATTACTATTTGTTAATACGTTTCTTTTTTATATAATATATGTTGACTGAGCCTAGCTAAACATGAGAGTTACACAAGAATAATTAGATTAATGTTACTTTTCCTTCTCTCAATATATTTAGATAGAAATTTTAAAACTTGAGTGGTAGGGTTGAGTTATCTCTGCTTCTTTTGAGGGATTGTATAGCTCAGACAGATTTTCTGTTTAGGTCTGGAGTTGTTTACTGCATGAGAGGTTGGGTTGTTAGAGTACTATTTTTGTTTTCAATTTTTGATATAACCGTTATTAATCTGGTATTTACTTTAATACTTATATATATGATACTAAAATATTGCATTATATCACAATCATTCCAAAATATAATTATGTTTCTAGTGGTGTTTATTAGATTTTCAAAAACACATTGTAAGAATTCAAATATGGAAAACAAAGAGTATAGACTATAACAGATGACAAGTTTAAAATATCTATCAGTTAATATAAATGGACTGAATAATGGTAACAAGAGCAAGTTTTCAAAAATAATTAAAATTGGTTTCACCTCATATTCTTTTTGTTCAAGAAACACATCTATTAGCAAAATATGTTAATAGAATAAATAATAAACAATATATAATTATAGCTAGTTCTCAGTTTCCACAAAAAAGAAGAGGGGTAGCCATCTTATGGAATAATTCATTGCCATTACCACACATTCTAAATATTTATAATGATAATAAAGGTATGTTCTGTTTAGTTAATATTTTAATAAACAAAAACGTTTATAACCTAATAAACATCTACTGGATTCCTGTCTTGGGAGTTAAAACAGCTAAATCCCATTTAGACTTGATTTTGCAACATTCTAAGGGAAGTCTTGTCATTGCTAGTGATTTTAATAGTATATTACATGATACTGATACTAGCACTAAAGGAAACCCAAAATGTCAGCTACTTCAAAAGCATTACTAAATTTTATCAATACACTAACTATTAAGGACTCAAGTGAATGCTTAGTTAAAGATTCCATTCATTTTACACATTTTTTTTTTCAAATAGGCATAGATCTCATTCTATAATTGATAGAGTATTTCTATCAAATGACTTGATTAACAACTTAGAAAAAGTTAGAATAACTTCTTGCCTGATTTCAGATCATAACACTATGTTTGATCTTCATATGAATCACAACAATAATATACACATTAAAGGAATTTCAGCTTACAATACAAACATGAAGGATTTTAAAGATTACTTGAATAAAGAGATTCAAGTTTACTTAGAATTTAATAATACAAATGATATATCAGAAGCTTATATATGGGATGCTCTTAAACCATATCTATATGGGAGAATAACAAATTGGTACTCATTAAAAAGAAAACTATGGGACAAAGATTTAAAAGATATACAAGAAAAAATTGACAAACTTAAGTAAAAACATCAAAATAATAACAGTAACATGAATTCACATAAAATAAATAAATTACAAAACAAAAGCCTTGAAATATTAAGCCATAAAGTCAAAGTTAATTCAGAAAAAATGAAACTATTAAGTTATTCCACTAACCCAAAATCTTTACATAATGTAGCTTCTAGAACTAAAATGATAATAAACTCAAATCATATAAAAGATATATATAGCAAGGATAAAAAAGTTACAGCCATAGAAGATATATTCAAAGAGTTTATATCATATTTTCAAAAAATCAATCAAGATAAATCCACTAGGAACTCCCAAGAGGCAATCAAAATATTCATTAACAAATATACTAAAAATAGGTTAACAGAAAAACAACTAGAAATAATTCATAAAACTATTTCTATGACTGAGCTTACTAAGCAAATATCTAAATTAAAATCGAATAAAGCACCTCGCAATGATGGCATAATACTGGAACTTTATAAATTGATGCCTAAAAATGCTTTAGATATTTTACTTTGCACTTTACAATTAGCTAAAAGTTTAACAATAACACCCCATCATGGAAGTATACTCTTATCTCCCCAATCTTAAAATCTGATAAAGATCCAACAGAGTTTATATCTTGTAGACCAATTTCTTTGTTAAATTTTCATTATAAATTATGCCCATTATTGCAAATAGAATTCAACACTTTCTACCATATATTATCAATAATGATCAGACTAGGTTCATAAGAAACAGGAATACCTTTGACAACATTAAATGAATCTTATCCATCATTGAGTATTCTAATAATATAAATTAACAGTTGATGTTAGTAAGCCTAGATATTACTGTTAACCTCAACAATGATTGTGGCTCTAGTTTACATTTAAAAGAAATTAAGGACTGGTTATTTAAAAAGTATACTTTTAAGAACAAACTGCCTAATGAACAACCTGTAGTGGCTGACTCTTATAGAGTCAAGCTGGACAATTTAGGTAAACGTATGTTAAAGTATCGAACCCTGGAGATCGAAAATGAATATTTAAATGAATGCATTTGTAGGGGGTATAGTCCCTAAAGGACTAAGTGTTATTAAATACCCCAATAATGTTTGTGAAGGGTCTGTTTTTCATAAAGAATTAATTGAGCTATTTAATAATTGTGGTTTAGACATACTGAAACTTATTATTAAGGAAAACAGTAGGAATCAGGTTGTTTTATAGAATGAAATAACCAAACTTGATCAATGTATAAAAGATGATTTAATTTTCACTATTAAGGAAGAGAATGATAAGTATTTCAATATTAGGGGAGAAATTGATGGGAAGTGTATGGATATTATTCAAAGGAAATTCAAGAAACTTGAACGTGATACTGAGGAATATAAAAATGGTACAGTATACCCCAAACCAAGAGTTTCAGGTTTCTTGAAAAACCTTTATGGAAATAGTAATGGCCAGGAAAACCAGGTAGATTTTGAGGATGATAATGTATTTCAAGAAGGGGGACCCCCTTATGAAGAACCCCCCTGTAGATCTGAGAGGTTAATGAACAAACCTAGGTACCAAGATAGAAATTTTCCATGGAGAGGGGGAAGAAGGGGGAGGGGCAAATGCTAATTAGTGACCCCCCTAATAATCAGTTCAATTGTAGTGATAATTTGGTCTGTGGTGTTAAGCACACTTTTAATGAGTTTAGTATTTATAATTTTAGCAATATATTACTAGAAAAAGAGCATTTTAGCCTGCTTTCAAAAGGTTTTAAAATTATACCTTACAAAAAGGGTGAACTTACACAATCTTTGTTAGATATAAAGCTTTTTTTAAGAAAATTTTATTTGGGTTTATTATTACCTTCTGTGGAAGATGTATTTAATTCACAATTGAGGAGAATAACTGTATTCAACCCACCCCCTGCATCCACAATTGAAAAATTTAGAAATTTTAATGGAAAAAGAACTAAGAAATAAGTTTAAGAAAGTGGGGTTTAGGCCTAATTTGAGTAACAAAGAGAGGGATATTTTATATACTTTAAGAGACAATCATGAGATCAGAATTATGAAACCTGATAAAGGGGGAGGGGTGGTTTTAATGGATAATATCATATACGAAGGCAAAATAAATGAAATTTTAATGAACGAAGAAGGATATACTAACGTGTCTATTAATGAAGTAAATATTGCGTATAATAAAATTGATATTTGTTTGAAAGACATGTTTTTTGAAGGGTTATATGATAAAAAAACACTTGATTTTTTTAAAAATTGACAAACCCAGAGTCCCTACCATTTTTGGGATCCCTAAGATTCACAAAAATGAAGGAGATCCCCCATTAAGACCTACTGTCTCAGCTTGCGGCTCGAAAACACAAGGCCTAGCTAAGTTTATTGATAACAAGTTAAAAGATTTGTGGATTAAGAAAGAATCTATTTTAAAGGATTCTTGGGACTTTCTTGAAGTTATTACTGAAGAGTTTTTTTGTGATAATTTGTTGTTTGTTACTATTGATATTGTGGATCTGTTTTCCAGTATCCCCCACTTGGAAGGAATGGAAATGTTTGAGGAGACTGTGTTTCAAAATGACACATTGTCACATAATGACAAAGTGGTATGTGGATCACTAATGGACATAGTCCTTAAGTATAACTTCCTAAATTTTTGTGTGGAGTTTTATAAACAAGTTAGGGGTGTTGCAATGGGTGCAGCCTGTGCCCCCACCTATGCTAATTTGGTGTTGTCTTGGTGGGAGGAATCATACATTCTAGAATCCAAGTTTCAGTCGTGTTGGAAATTATATAGAAGATTCCTGGATGATATAGTAATTTTATGGACAGGGGGTAATACGAAATTAGAAGAATTTAAGATATATTTAAGTGAAACAACAACATTTTTGAAATTTACTTTCAATATTTCCCCTGAGAAGTTAAAATTTTTGGATGTGGAAATATACAAGAGGAATGGTAGATTTGAATCTAGAATATTTAGAAAACCCACCTTTTGTAATTCATTTCTACACTATCAAAGTGCACATCCTTATTATTGTAAAAAGAATATTGTGAAGGGACAATTTGTCAGGGGAAGTCGTATGACTACCCTTGACACTGATTTTATGGATGAATGTAATTTACTTAGTAAAATGTTTTAGAAAGAGGATATACTTAGGAATTCATTGATAAAATTAAGAAGGAGGTAATCGATGGGAGAGAAGGTAGATTTAAACCCATCCTTGGAAATAGGGCCTTTATTAATGTAATTCATAATTCTTCATTGAGCCCTATCTCCCCTTCTACTAATCATCCTGATTATAGGCAAGCTCTAGTTCTTGAATACAATGCCTTTAATAATAATATTACAAAAAAGGTTGTTGAAAAGGAATGGGCCAAGTTCATTAGTTTGACTGACTTGGAACTAATCAATAGAGTTAGTTGCAACGTAGTGTATAAGAATTCAAATTCTTTTAAGAAATGATTGGAACATAAAGGCCCTTGTAAATCAACTAGGATTAGAAAGGGTACATTCATTTAAATGTGGGCATTGTGCACAATGTAGCAACATTATTGACACTGATAAAATATTCGTAGAAAGTAGACAGAGGTGGATTATTAGTAATGATTATTTTAACTGTGAGATCAAAGGAGTGGTTTACATAGGTTTATGCTCAGAATGTAACTGTTTCTATGTGGGAAAAACAGAGAGATTATTAAAAAGGAGAATTTATGAGCATAAATATGAAATATCAATAAGAAAGGAAACAAATGCTTTATATAAACACACCACAGTCTGTCCCAATGCAAAATTCTATTTTATGGTTTTAGAACAAGTTAAGAAAGATGTGAGGGGTGGTTTGTGGGAAGAGAATTTGGAATTTAGGGAACTATGGTGGCAAATTTCTCTTGATGCCACTACCCCCCCCCCCAGGTCTTAATGAATTTATTTCTATTGTACCACTTTTAAAATTAAAAGCAGGAAAATTATAAAGCTTTAATATGCGATTTGTAACATAACCAGCAGAAGGCAGGCTATTCTTATTTATTTTATGTTTATTTTATATTTATTCTAGTATTTTTTATTATTTAAGAGAATTTATTTATACTATTTATTCATGTTAAAAAATTGTTATTAAAGACCACAAATTGATTTTTATATTAAATGGTTTTAGTTTTTTAAAAAAGGTTTTAGTCAATTCTACTGATCTAATAGTAAAGGGTTTTAAAGGAACCTAGTAATTCAGCTTTTTTAATTAATGCATTTGTGTGATTGGCTAACCTATTATCTAATTTATGTATAAAAGGTTTAGTTTTTAGTCAGAGGTTATCTGAAGAAGTCAGTGTTGTAGGACAAAAACGCAGTTGTATTAAAGGTGTTAATGCTTATTTGTTTTACGTGACCTTTGTGGATTATTCAATAAACTATTAACTTCATCCAGTTTGTCTCCAGCAGTCAGTGGCACTTTATTTATTTATAAGCCTAGATATTAACTGTGTCTTTGATACAGTCAGTTAGGATTATCTTCTTCTGGTTTTAAAGGAATGTAATTTTTCTATGGATTTTCAACAACTGGTTAAAAACTTATATGAAAAGTCACTAGCCTGTATAAAAATTGGTTTATATCTGTCACAATCAATACCCATTAATAAGGGTACAAACCAAGGATGTCCCTTATCACCATTATTATTCACCTTAGTAATGGAACCTTTTGCAAACTACATTAGAGAAAATCCTGATATTAAAGGAATACATTTTGGACACAATTTGTCTTCCAAATTACTTTTATTTGTGGATGATATATTAATAACATTAAGTAATGAAACAAATTCCCTTCCCAATATTTTTAAAAGTATAAAGAAATTTCAGTTTATAGCGGGCCTTAAATTTAATGAAAATAAGACAAAAATGTTGTGTATTCATTCATGTATAGACAATATTTCAGAACACTATTCAAAATATCTAGTTAAGGATGATAAAATAAAATATGTAAGAATAACTTTATCCAAGAACATTAAAGACACACTCAGTATAAATTATGGTGATAACTTAGAAAAGCTTACGGTCCTTATGTCTAAGTGGAATAAATGTTTACAATGGATGAGATATTATCAATTATAAAAATTATAATATTATCCAAAATATTATATATAATTCAGTCCTTAGCTTTTCCTATTCCTATACAATATATAAAAGATTTCAATACTCAAATACTTAAATTTCTTTGGCAACATAATAAACCTAGGCTGGCACTCAACATCTTCTCCATTCATGATATAATGGAGGAATAAATCTACCTAATACAGAATTATATTCTAGTTCAGCTATGATTAAAACAATAACTCTATGGATAAGTAAGAATTATTCTGCTAAATGGAAAGATATTCAAAAGTTTATACTCAAAAATAATTTATTAAATTTTAATTGCTATAATAACATTTATAATAATAGTTTCCTTTAGTTGTTAAAAGAGCATATACTTAATCAACAAAAATTATCAATAAATTCAACCTATATATCTATGAGATTAACTAACTTTAAAAAACTAGTATATAAGGCCCCAGAATACTCAGCTTGGTTGTTTCTTATCTTTCCAATAGCATATACTCAGAATAATAGTATTACTTTTAATACATTGGTAATGAATAATTTTAAAGACAATCAATTAATATGTTGGTCCCAATTAATGAACAAAGAAAAAATGCACTCACTAGATTATATTCTAGGTAAATGTAACTTAAATTCAGATTGATGGCTTGATATACAAAACTGTAGATTTGCCTTAGAGAAAATATTATCTCTGATGCAGGCTTCAGTTAAAAAGGAGATTCCTAAACTAACTGAATATCTGATAACATCAGTTTATCACAGTAAACCAGAGAAAGGTAGCCTTTCTAGAATTTATAGAATTGAAAAAAGTAAGATGCATTTTTATGATGATAAATATTGGGAATACTTTGTAACTATTAATTACTATTATCCAAGTGATAGTGAAAAGAAAATGATTCTAACATCATCAATTCAAACCTCAACCTCTTTAAGATGGAGTTTATAATCCTGGAAGTTTCTACATAGATCATTTGTCACACTTCAGAAGATTCAGTTGATTTAAAAATACTTGTTGGGAATGTGGATTAGACATTATTGCTGATTGGCAGCACATGTTTTATGAGTGAAAGATCATCAAACCTTTTTAGAACAATGTTATTTTTTTACAAGCTCTATTCAGTGATGGATTTAACTTAAACAAATCATTAATTCTTTTTAATGCACCAGTGCCCACTTATGTCAAAAAAGTTGATTACCCTCTTCTTGCAATGGCAAGAAAAGTGATAACAAAAAATTGGAAGACAACTAATACACCACCTATGAAAGAAATTTTAACCATCAAACAAAAAAACAAAATAATTACTTCTTCTTTAAATCCGTGGATGAAACTAAAGAGACTGTTGAATAAATGGACACTATTTCAGTTTTGATAAATATATTTACTAAATATGGTTTATTTTTTAATGTTTTAGTGGGCACCTTGTACAAAATAAATTCTTTGTTTTTTTATGGTTATTTGTTGATTAGCTATGTTTTTCTTTTTGTGCAAATGCAATTTATATATAAACATTATGTAATAATTTTGTCACTTAATTGAAATTAATAAAAATAATTATTTAAAAAAAAGAAAAAAAAAGTTAACAGAACAACATCATTTTAAGCTCCATCAGTTGGTGTAGCAATTAATGCTCTTGTCTCCTGTACCTAAGGTACATGATTTGAGAATCTGAGTAAGTCACTTACCTGGTTACTGCCTTTAAGTGGAGCATTTCACACACAGACACCTCTTGTTCTGTTCCCCACAATGCAAAGTAAGAAACAGTTCATAAATATTTGTTAAGTCCTTTTCATGTAATCAAAACATGAGACAATTGTCTGGTCCTTCTGCATGTGTGTGAAGCTCCAGCCAGTAGAAGAGAATGGAGCTGTTGTATGCCAAGGAGGACTAGATGTTGAGAATGAACTGTTTTTTTTTTTTTTTTTTTAGTTATTATTGTAGCACTGGTGATGAGGAGGACATTATCCTTGTTTTTTTTTGTGTGTGTCATAGGAAGAACAAGTAGATTTTTTAAATTATTTTTTGCATGACCAGGCCCCTCAGCCAGCACTGGGCTCTAGGGAGCTTGTGCTGGATCCAGCCCTGTTTACCTCCCAAATCTAGTGGGGCCTTACATGATAATCATTGTGAAAATATATGTTTAGTCATCCAGTCATCAAGACTGGCCTTTTAGACAGCCAAATTATCACTCTGTTTTAACTGCAGTGGCAATGTAGGTCCACAATACAAGTATTTGTAGAGGCATTAGGACACTAGATAGCACTGTTAAAATTATATATATATATATATATATATATATATATATATATATATATATATATATATATATATATATATATATACACATATATATATAGATAGATATTGAAGACAAGAACCAGAAGGTCTAGAAGAAGAGTATCAGAAATGACATACTGAAAGGACAGAAACACTTAACTGTAAAACAGCAGTTACCTATGTCCAATGAAATAAGGGAAGGACTTTGTTTTTTGCATCTTCTTTTCATCCATGGCTTTCATGGATACAAACAAAAATGTGTTAAAACTGTGCTCTGTATCACTCCCTAAAAAGGTACCAATGTCAGTCTTGATGACTTCGTAGAGGCTATAATATTCCCTCTGGGAGTTGGAGCAGAAGATTAAAGCTCTGAACTGTTGTTCCTGTGGTATAGGATTTGATGCCCTAAGGTCTCATTTGCCTACTGTGTGACCTTAAGTGAGTCAGTTAGCCAGATAGTATTAGGGACAACTAGGAATTTGGTCTAGGCTCCTTAGTCATCCCCTAAACTTCAAACTGAGTAACAACTTGTGGGGTTACAATCAGTTTACCTTACAGACACAAGGTACAACATTTGATTCTCAGGTTTTAAAGGGAATTTTCTCGCCTTAAAATGGCTGACAAGGGCAGCTAGCTAAGTACCTACCTATGAACCTATAAGTGGAAGGAACAACTGAGACAGAAAGAGTTTCCTTTATAAAATGGGAGGCAAGATCCTTAGTGAGAAGAGTAATTTCTTGTTTTATCATTATGGAGACCTGCATTTCAGCTTCCAATAACCTGCTATATTATCTTTAAAATATGCATGTCTGCATTTGTAATGTAGTGGGACTGAGCCCTGAGTATAACATGATGTCCAAAGTTGAGGAATGGGAAACAGGGGGCATGTTCTGTATTCCTCCTAGCTTTTTCAGCAGTACTCCTCTGAACTGGTATACCTTCCTGGAGGCAATGTAAGTGGAAGTGTCCCTGCAACAGATGTAGTTGATGCTACCTTAACCAGTATAACCAAATGACAAGCAGTTCTTTTTCATCATTATTGATTATATCTGAAAGACTGCTTCCAAATTTCAGCAGTATAGGTTGGATTTTTGGAAGGGTAACCACCTTCTAACTCTTCATAACTTCATAAGTAACTATTAGGCAAGAAGTCTTCAAGACCATCCAGTCAGTGATAGCTATATACCATACACTAGGGTGATTTTCCAAATAGGCATCCAGGTATCAACAAGGGTTTTAAAAGTGGCCACTGTACTGCTATGCTTGATATATAAGGGAAAGTTGTTCCAGTGACAAGTGGATATTTTTGTTTTAGACATTTATGATGTCAGCAGGTCCAAGTTATATGACAGTTAATATTAAGATTGTTTAAGTGAGCATAATATTATCAATTTTTGCTGAGCTGAAGTTGGTTTAGTAGTTTGATAATTTCTTGGCATGGTAGGCTAAGCAATAACAACCGCACAGAATCCCTTCTGATTAATATCATGAGGTTAACTTTTTTTTTAAATTTAAATATTTTAAATATTTCTTGGGTCTTTCAAGTTGGAAAGGTACATGCAAATGGGCATAGAATTACATGTTGCTCCTAATAAAGGCAGTAATGACTGTTTATAACTCTTGGGAATATGCCTTTGGTAATTAGCTGAGTGAAGTACAGAGATATTCTAACTATTATTGGCACATGATAGGCAAATGGTAGTTCACTGCCAGTGAATCTGCCCCAGTCTCTAATATCTGTTTTTGTTTTAAGGGGTTATTGTTTGTGTAACATACATTTCTAGATTATTGTTTCTGACAAGAAACAGTGCTGCACCTTTTTGCAAAGAGCTTCAGCTCATGAGCAGCAAACCAGGTACCTCTTTGGAGGAGAGTCTGAGTGTACATAGAGGAGATAACAACAATACCCAGTCTACAGTCCTTGGTAAAACTGTTAACCACTAGAAACTGGTATCAAAATTCAACTTGGTTAAGCAACTAGAGAAAAGGAGGGGGCAGGACTAAACATTTCGAGATGCCACTAGTGACGTGTCTTTATGTGGAGGTGGTACCACTAACCCTTAAAGTATACTTTCCTATCAGAGTCAGTTGACTGTCTACCAAATTATACAGAATTTAATATTTAGTCAGTGTAGATCAGAGTGCCTGTACTGTATCTTTAAAATGTATATCAAGGACTGAATGTGCACATATAAATAGCGGGTACTTGCTATACCCAGTGCCATTTTGAAAGTGCAGCCAGAGAGTGAGCATGTATGATTGCAATAGCTAGTTTGAATATAAGTTACTGAAGTTAAAGTTAGTAAACTTCTATCATGATGTGTTTGTATATAATAAAGCTGCTTGAACAGAGCCCATGAAGACTCTTCTATTGTATCCAGAGTTGAAGAGCAACATGGTGTCAAAACCAGGAATCCAGAGATTGCTATTTGGAGCCATGAGGTGCAGAGATGACGCTGAAGGTAAACTAAGAGAAACAAGCACAAAAACGAGCCAGAAAAGAACCAAAGGTAATGCTTACTTTAAAAAAAATAAAATGGAGCATTACAAGGACACAAAATGACAGTACTGTTAGCCAACAGGGTGCTGGCAGAAATTGGGCTACTGTTGGCCGAAGGAGGAGAAGAGGCGGAAGGCATGGCCGAAGGCAGGAAGAGAGGAGAAAGGCTAGGACTGAGGTGGTGAGGGTCGGAACTTTGAATGTTGGCAGTATGACTGGTATAGGGAGAGAGCTAGCTGATATGATGGACAGAAGGAAGGTTGGTATATTGTGTGTGCAAGAGACCAGATGGAAGGGGAGTAAGGCTAGGTGTATTGGAGGTGGGTTCAAATTGTTTTATCATGGTGTGGATGGGAGGAGAAATGGCATAGGAGTTATCCTAAAGGAACAGTATGCTAAGAGTGTTTTGGAGGTGAAAAGAGTGCCAGATAGAGTGATGTTTATGAAGCTGGAAATTGATGGTGTAATGATGAATGTTGTTAGTGCATATGCTCTACAAGTTGGGTGTGTGATGGATGAGAAAGAAAAAGTTTGGAGTGAGTTGGATGAAGTGGTGATGACTGTACCCAAGGGTGAGAGAGTGGTGATTGGAGCAGATTTCAATGGGCATGTCGGTGAAGGGAACAGAGGGGATGAAGAAGTGATGGGTAGGTATGGTGTTAAACAAAGAAATGCAGAAGGTCAGATGGTAGTGGATTTTGTGAAAAAGGATGGACATGGCTGTGGTGAATATGTATTTTAACAAGAGGGAGAAGCGTAGGGTGACATACAAGAGTGGAGGAAGATGCACACAGGTGGATTATATCTTATGTATGAGGGCCAGTTTGAAGGAGATTGGAAACTGTAAAGTGGTGAACAGGGAAAGTGTAGTTAGGCAGCATAGGATGGTGGTTTGTAGGATGACATTAGTGATCAAGAAGAGGAGGAGGAGTGTGAGGGCAGCACCAAGGATCAAATGGTGGAAATTGAAAAAGGGTAATTGTGAGGTGGAGTTCAGGGATGAGTTAAAACAGGCACTGGGTGGCAGTGAAGAGTTACCAAATAGCTGGATAACTACAGCAGAGCTAGTAAGGGAGATGGCTAGAAAGGTGCTTGGTATGACATCTGGACAGAGGAAGGATGACAAGGAGACCTGGTGGTGGAATGAGGAAGTACAGGAGTGTATACAGAGAAAGAGGTTGGCAAAGAAGAAGTGTGATTGTCAGAGAGATGAAGAAAGGATAAGGCATATGAAGAGTTGTATGAAAGGCTGGACATTAAGGAGGGAGAAAAGGACCTGTACCAATTGGCTAGACAGAGGGACCGAGCTAGGAAAGATGTGCAGCAGGTAAATGTGATAAAGGATAATGAGGGAAACATACTTACAAGTGAGGAGAGTGTGTTGAGCAGATGGAAAGAGTACTTTGAGGGGTTGATGAATGAAGAGAATGAGAGGGAGAGAAGGTTGGATGATGTGGGAATAGTGAATCATGAAGTACAATGGATTAGCAAGGAGGAAGTAAGGATAGCTATGAAGAGGATGAAGAATGGAAAGGCTGTTGGTCCAGATGACATATCTGTGGAAGCATGGAGGTGTTTAGGTGAAATGGCAGTGGAGTTTTTAATCAGATTGTTTAATGAAATCTTGGAAAGTGAGAGGATGCCTGAGGAATGGAGAAAAAGTGATTTGGTACCGATTTTTAAGAATAAGGGTGATGTGCAGAGCTGTAGTAACTACAGAGGGATTAAATTGATCAGTCACAGCATGAAGTTATGGGAAAGAGCAGTGGAAGCTAGGTTAAGAAGGGACGTGATGATTAGTTATCAGCAGTGTGGTTTCATGCCAGGAAAGAGCACTACAGATGTGATGTTTGCGCTGAGAGTTTTGATGGAGAAATACAGAGAAGGTCAGAAGGAGTTGCATTGTGTTTTTGTAGACTTAGAGAAAGCATATGACAGGGTGCCTAGAGAAGAGTTGTGGTATTATATGAGGAAGTCAGGAGTGTCAGAGAAGTATGTAAGAGTGGTACAGGATATGTACGAGGGTAGTTTAACAGTGGTGAGGTCTGCGGTGGGAGTGATGGATGTGTTTAAGATGGAGGTGGGGTTACATCAAGGATCAGCTCTGAGCCCTTTCATATTTGCAATGGTGTTGAACAGGTTGACAGACGAGATCAGACAGGAGTCCCCATGGACTATGATGTTTGCAGATGATATTGTGATCTGTAGTGAGAGTAGGGAACAGGTGGAGGTGACCCTGGAGAGATGGAGATATACTCTAGAGACAAGAGGAATGAAAGTCAGCAGGACTAAGACAGAATATATGTGTGTGAATGAGAGGGAGGATAGAGGAATGGTGAGGATGCAAGGAGTAGAGATGGCGAAGGTGGATGAGTTTAAATACTTGGGATCAATATTTCAGAGTAACGGTGAGTGTGGAAGAGAGGTGAAGAAGAGAGTACAGGCAGGATGGAGTGGGTGGAGAAGAGTGTCAGGAGTGATTTCTAACAGATGAGTACCAGTAAGAGTGAAAGGGAAGGTCTACAAGAGGGTAGTGAGACCAGCTATGTTATATTGGTTGGAGACAGTGGCATTGACAAAAAGGCAGGAGTTTGAGCTGGATGTGGCAGAGTTAAAGATGTTAAGATTTGCACTGGGTTTGATGAGGGTGGACAGGATTACGATAAGTATATTAGTGGGTCAGCCCAGGTTGGAAGGTTTGGAGACAAAGCCAGAGAGGCAAGATTACGTTGGTTTGGACATGTGTTGAGGAGGGATGCTGAGTATATTGGGAAAAAGATGCTAAGGATGAAGCTACCAGGTAACAGGAAAAGAGGAAGGCTTAAGATAAGGTTTATGTATGTGGTGAGGGAGGACATGCAGGTGGTTGTTGTGAGAGAGCAAGATGCAGAGGACAGGAAGAAATGGAAACAGATGATCCACTGTGGCGACCCCTAATGGGAACAGCCGAAAGAAGATGATGACAAGGACACAAAATGCATTATTAAACAAGTGGGAGGCACAAAAGGTTTATTAATTAATAAAAATGTTTAAGATTAAGATATTTAATAAAATGATTATCAAAAAAGCAAAACGAGAATGTTTGAGACAAAATGGGCATGTTTAGTGTAAAATGAGCACAAGAAAAGTACAATGGGCATGATAAGAGAATAAACAAGCAAAATTAATATAATAAGAGCAGAAAGGGCACATTAAATGGAAATAAAGCAAGGCAACTGCAAGATTTTTGGAAAAGTGCTGTGTTTTGGCATAACTATGATTTCTATTGTACCAAGGGCATAACTAGAGTTATTCAAAGGATCTCAAAGTGTGCAAAAGTGCTGGCAGTATGCGCTCATTACTGTGCATGTATTCTGTACAGTTTATTTGTGTGCAAAGGGCAACTATTTTGTGAAGTACAGTCAAAGTATAGCCATTTGAAAAAGTTTTTTGTGCTGTGTGTCTATTCGCAAACTGCCACCATTACAGAGTGTTTCTTGCACTGTAAAGAATTTTCTAGCAAGGTACCACCATCTGGGGGAAATTTCAGTGTGCTGTGTACTATTTATTCGCAAAGTGCAATTACTTTGAAATGTTTCTGATTCTGAGTTTCTCTTGCCCAGTTCATTTGCATCATGCAGTTATTTGAAATGTTTCTTACACTAAGAGATGATTTCTTACAGTATAGTAATTTCAAGAGTATTACAGTGCCAAAGAGACTTATTTTGCAAAGTTCAGTTATACAGAGGCTTGTTGTGCTATTGGGCAAAGTTACAAATACTGGCAAAAATTTCAGGCATATGTGTATGTGTTAATGCATATTTGCAAAACCCTTCTTTGGTATGTGTCAATATGGCACATGGATTTTGAAAGCCCTTACCACTTGTATTTGATCAGAATATTGCAGAAAATTGGAGAGTATTTGACCAACTGTATGATATTTTTATACAAGCAGCTTATTCAGACAAAGATGCATGCACCAGGGCCTTCATTTTGCTAAACCTAGCTGGGTCAGAGGCCATTGAAAGAAAATGTTAATTTGTGCATGCATCAGCAGTATATGAGGGAGAAAGTGAAAATCATCATATTTTTTTACAGGCTGAATCATGGGAAGACCCCGAGTGTTTGAAGGGTAAATTCAGGAAAATGTGTAACCCCCCAGACAAATATTACATTAGAGAGGCATTTGTTTTACACAAGAGATCGAAGCCAAAGGGAACTTTTGCAGCTTATATTACTGATCTGAGAAACACAGCTAAAATGTGTCGGTTTGGTGACTTAAAAGATGAGTTAATAAAATACAAGCTCATGTGTGGTACTAATAGTGCTGCTGTGAGAAGGATTTTGCTTAGTGACAGTGATTTAACATTGAGTAAAGCCACAGAGATTTGTCAAATCCATGAAGCTACAGAAAAACATACAAGTATGCTTGCAAGTGACAAGACCATGGTTTCAGCAGGCTCCAGAGCAAATGTAGACAGCATGCAACATGTGGCAAACAGAAGTAGACCTAAGCACATGGTACCCACAACCCCTTTTGGCTCACCAGGGAAACCATATCGTTTTTCAGCAAGTTCTAAGACTAGTTCAGTTAAAGGAGCATGCTCAGTGCAGTACAAATGAGAATGAGCAAAACCCAAATCCAGCTTTATTGTTAACTGTCTCAACTGTGGTGTCAACCATGAGTCTAAAAGAGAGAAATGCTTAGCATTTGGTCAGCAATGTCACAAGTATAAAAAATGGAACCATTTTCAAAAGTTTTGCAAATCAAGTAAACCCCACACAGTTGAAAAGAAGGGTCACTCAAAAAAGCAAATTAATCAGGTAGGGTTACAGCAGTCTACTTTTTATGTAGATGTTGTATCAGTAATTGGTGAAAGAGTTGATGCAGTGAATTTATTGGCAAAGAACTAAGTGTTTTGTATTGTCCAGATCAATGATTCATCCACAGAGCTTAAAGTAGACACTGGTTCAAAGTGTAATGTTTTATCAGCACACATTTGCTAAGGTGAAAACTAATAAGCAACTCAATGTGGCTAGTTGTGCAAAACTTGTTGCATATGGAGGTGAAGAAATTCAAACTGAGGACTCAGTAATGCTTTCATGTTTTTTGGCTAAGAACTGTTACAGATTGTTATTCTATGCTGTTTGAATACCTGTGCAGTCATTATTGGGTCTCAGAGGCAGTTTAAGAATGAATCTGCTTTCTTTTAAGAAGTTCATCACATAAGTGCATATCCTAGTTCCAATTTTTCTGAAGCCATTTTCTCAGAGTATGCTGATGTTTTTGATGACAATTTGGGCAAACTTCCAGTTGTGTATTCCATGAAGTTAGACCCAGAGGTCACTCCAGTAATCAGACCAGCAAGAAAAGTTCCAATAGCTAACCAAGATAAAGTCAAAGGTCAGTTGGCTAAAATGGTACAGCAAAATGTAATTTGTCCAGTTACAGAACCAACTGAATGGGTGTTGTCAATGGTAGCACCTCACAAAAGAGGCTCAGACAAAATCAGAATATGTATTGACCCATGAGATCTGAACAAAGCATTACAGAGACAATGTCATCTAATGTGTACATTCAAAGAGGATGCAGCTCTAATACCGAATGCCACTGTTTTTTTCTGTTTTGGATGCAAAAAGTTCATTTTGGCAAGTGATGCTTGATTGCAAATCCTCATTACTGTCTACATTCAGTAACCCATTTGGCAGATACAGATTCCTAAAGATGCCATTTGGAATAAATTCAAGACTTCCAGTGTGCAATGGAGCAAATTTTTTCAGGTTATCCTTGTGCCATAATAGTAGATGATTTATTGGTTGGAGGCAATGGTGAGGCAGAGCATGACAGAAATCTAAAGAGAGTTCTAGACAGAGCATGTGAAGTGAGCTTATAGCTTAATCCTCTAATGTGCAAATTCAGACTACCAGAAGTTACATATGTAAGTAATTTATTTACTAGTACTGGCTTGAGACCAACCCCAACCAAGCAAGCAGCTATTCTTGAGATGTCAGCACCAGACAATATTCAAGCTCTACAGTGTTTCCTAGACATGGAAAATTATTTAGGCAAGTTTATACCAGACTTGGGTGAGTTGACAGCACCTTTAAGAAAGCTGATGCATAAAAATGTTACATGGTCTTGGTTGTAACAGCACCAGAAGGCATTTGAAGACCTTAAGCAGAAAATTGCCACCCCACCTCCATTAAGGTACTATGATGTCAATAAACCAGCCAGTAACCTTTTCCTGTGATGTTTCAAAATTTGGTCTTGGTGCAGTTATTCTTCTAGAGGGTAGACCAGTAGTCTATGCATCGAGAACCCTTACCCAAACTGAAATGCAATATGCAAAAATTGAGAAAGAACTTTTGGCAATAGTATTTGCATGTTTAAAGTTTCATGATTATATCTGTGGTCGAGCTATTCAGATTGAAACCGATCACCAACCTCTAATTACTATTCTAAAGAAGCCTATGCATTCAGCTCCAGCGTGATTACAAAGAATGATACTCAAATTGCAGTAGTACAACTTCAAAATTGTTTATATGAAAGGCAAACTACTTTACCTGGCTGATACCTTATCCAGATCACCCAGAAATAATAACAGAACAGCTTGAAGCAGAGAATGTTGACTTTGACGTGATGGCAGTACATAATTTCTCTAGCACTAGACTTGATGAGCTGAGAGATCATACAAAGACTGATCCAATTTTGCAGAAGCTCAATCACTACATTAATGTTGGATGTCTGTCAAAGCAATCTAGTGTACCACCTGAAGTTCAAACCTATTTTCCTTACAGAGATGAGATGTTGATAGAAGATGGCATTATTTTCAAAGGTCCTAAAATTGTTGTTCCTGAGTTCTTACAACACAAATATATCCAAATTTTGCATTGTGGTCACCCACGTTCAGCATCTACTAAGAGAAGAGCAAGAGACCTAGCATTTTGGCCTTCATTAGTGAAAGACAGTGATAAAGTACTTTCTTCTTGTTCGGTATGCTATAGTACTAAACCACATTTGCAAAGAGAACCACTTCAGCTAAGTCAAGTTCCTGAGCTACCTTGGTCAGCAGTAGCCACTGATATCTTCGAGTGGAACAATCAACACCACTTAGTATTGGTAGACCCTTATTCGAATTGGTTTGAGACTGATCTACTACCTAGCCTAACATCCACTAGTGTCATTATTAAGTTGAAACGTCATTTCTCAGTCCATGGTAGACCACAGAATGTTATTTATGACAATGGTATTCAGTTTACTAGTCAGTTATTTCAGAAATTTGCAAGAGAATGGCACTTTGTACATGTTACTAGTAGTCCGGAATATCCACAATCAAATGGGCTAACTGAACGTGCAGTGCAGAGTGCAAAGCAATTACTTGAAAGGTCAAAGCGTGACAATGCTGATGTCTTTTTGAATTTACTTAATCTCAGAAACATACCCTGTGACGATATACGTGGCTCACCTGCTCAAAGACTTCTATCCAGGCAAACCAGAACAATGTTACCTATTAGTTCTAGTTTACTGAGGCCTAAAGCTAAGAACAGAAACATCAAAACCTAATTATTCAAGAAGCATTCTATCTAGAAGTCCAGTTATGATAAATCTAGCAGATTTATTCATCCATTGAAAGAAGGAGAGCCATTGAGGATACAAACGGCAAAAGGTTTTGACCATATTGGTCAAGTTACAGGTATATATGTTGAGCTGAGATCCTACTTTGTAGAATCTGAGGGTGTGGAGTACAGAAGAAATCGCAGACATCATCTTCCTGTACCAGAATCATTATCACAGCATTGTTACTGTGATACAGACTCTAGATCACTGAGCAAGTCAGACATTGTTCCCATCCCTGAACGTGTCTCAACCTCTACTTCCATTCCTGAGGATGTTCCAGATATTCCCAATGTTGAACATTCCATAGAGACATTTCCAGTTGCTAAGTCTAATTCTCAGTTTTATGTCACATGATTTGGTGATATTTCCAGGCCCAGTGTGAAATACACAGCTACATGGACATAACTGTATATATGTACCTAGTTCTGTATAATCGCATAACAAAGAACTATTTGCATTATCTGCATGCCAAATGGATTCCTAGCATTACATGATCTATTTCTCAAAGAGGGAGGATGTAGATTAGAGTGTATGTGCTGTATCTTTAAGAAGCATATCAAGGACTGAATGTGCATATATAAATAGCAGGCAGGTGCTATACCCAGTGCCATTTTGAGAGTGCAGCCAGAGAGTGAGCATGTATGATTGCAATAGCTAGTTTGAATAAAATTCACTTAAGTTAAAGTCAGTAAACTTTTATCGTGATGTGTTTGTATATAATAAAGCTGCTTGAACAGAACACACAAAGGCTTTTCTATTGAATCCAGAGTAGGAGAGCGACTGTCAGATAATCTTATCAACAGCACCAAACTTGAGAAATGTATCAAAGTGCTTAACAAGGTCATGATAGGTGATGTGAACAGAATGGCCCATCTCTATGGCTTC
Source organism: Protopterus annectens (assembly GCF_019279795.1). NCBI lineage: Eukaryota > Metazoa > Chordata > Ceratodontiformes > Protopteridae > Protopterus > Protopterus annectens. The sequence goes on from NC_056731.1 coordinate 1,781,462,669, forward strand.
ACCAGCACTTTCATTAAAGTACGCTAGATTCATTTATTTGCATCTAGGATATGTTGGTGACATATTTAGTTGTTTATGAATTCAGCTATGATGCATCCTATGACCTTAACAATGATACTGGTGAGGCTAATAAGGCTGCAGTTCCCTGGGTCCCTGGTGGGAGCATCCTTATGGTAATTATCCAGGTAACTGGTAAAGAACCCATGGGGAGCACATTTAGCAGGCTTTCCATCAACATGCATTTTCTGAACAATGAAAAGTATGAAACTATAATGTCTGCTATTATTAACTGATCTGTAATCCTTGTTTATTACAGTTGTGCAGCAGGTAGCATTGTTATTTACAAATGACAGACTTATCTACAGAATTCTATCTGGCTAGGATGGCACCCTTCATCTATCTTCACACATCTTCCACCACCCCCCTGAGAACTTAAGCTAGTTTTTCAAGTGACCCTTGAAAAACATTGCTTGAGAGGATTAGGTCTATCTGAATATGCCTTACCCCATTCCCTGTCTTGAGAGTCCATCTGCATTTGCATTGCTAATCCCACTGCAGTGCTGCACTGACATTTATGCTTGCAACCCTAGGCTCCATCTTAGCAACTTGGCATTTTATTGGCTGGCTCTGTGTAACCATGTTAGGGGGTTGGGATCTGTCACTACAGCAAATGTTTTACAGATAAGGCTGAAGTTTATGCAGTGTCCCCACTATGGCTATACATTCCTTTTCTACAGCTGCATAGCATTTCTCCCTGTGTTGGAGTCTACGGCTGAGATAAACCACTGCGTGCTCTTCTCCCTCTGAAGAAATCTGGCTAAGTACAGCCCCCACCCCATGGTTTGAAGCATCCACCTGCACAACAAATTATTTGCTGTAATCTGGACTGGCTAACACAGGGGTTCTCCCAAAGCTTCTTTAAGCTTCTGGAATGCCTGCTCACATACTGTGGTCCACACTACCTTATCTGGCCTGTTCTTCCTTATTAGGTCTGTAAGGGGAGCAGCTATGGTACTATAACTAGGAACGAACTTTCTGTAGTACCCTGCTGTCATTAAGAATGCCCTCACATACGTTTTGGTAACAGGTGTAGGCCATGCCTGAATGGCTTCTACTTTGACAGGTTCTGGCCTGATCTTACCACTCCCTACTGTATGTCCCAGGTAGGAGATCTCTGCCATACCTACCTAACATTTGCTCAGCTTAATGGTCAACCCTGCCCTCTGTAGTCTTCCCAGCACCTCCCTGACATGCTGAAGGTGCTTTTGTCAGGAAAGGCTGTAGATGGCAATATCATCTAGGTAAGCAAGGGCAAACCCTCCTGCTCCTGCTAGGATATGATCTACCAGCCTCTGGAAAGTTGCTGGGGCAATTTTCATCCAAAAGGGCATCTTTGTGAACTCATAAAAGTCAAAAGGAGTCACAAAGGCTGACTTCTCTCCAGCACTGGGAGTCAAGGGCACCTGCCAGTGACCTTTGGTAAGATCAATGGTTGTAAGAAACTTAGCCCCACCCAACTGCTCTATGGCCTCGTCTGTTTTAGGCATGGGGTAAACATCTAACTCTGTGTGACTATTTAATTTCCTGTAGTCCACACAGAACCTGGTGCTGCCATCCTTCTTTGACACCAGCACCACTGGGGAGGCCTAGGGACTGTTGGACTCTTGAATCACCCCTAGTTCCAACATCTCCTGTATCTCCTCCCTCAGAGTCTGTTTGACTCTCTCAGGCACCCTATAAGGGGCCTGCCTAATAGGCCTTTGGGGTCCTGTATCCACCTGGTGCTGCACCAGGTGGGTGCATCCTGGTTTCCCAGTGAACATGTACCCAAACACCTGTAACACTGCTTGGATTTCTTGAGCCTGGGTAGGAGATAGCTGCTGGGACATTGCTACCCCTTCCACTGAGGTGTCAGTCCGAGCTTCACTGAGGAGATCAGTCACCAGATCTCCCTCAGACTCCTCCTGCCACCCACTGCAAATGCTCATAACAAGGGCCTCCCTATCATGGTAAGGTTTCATCATGTTAATATGGTACAATTTGTGCCCCTGCCTTCTGCCTAGCAGTTCTGCCATGTAGTTAACATCACTTACCTTTCTTACCACCTTGTAGGGTCCCTCCCAAGTTGCTTGCAGCTTGTTGTGTCTGACAGGAATGAATACCATTACCTGCTGCCCCACAGCATACACTCTAGCTCATGCATTCCTGTCACACCACACCTTTTTACTGTTGTTGGGCTTCTGCCAGGCTCTCTGGGCCAAGCCCATGAGTTCCTTGAGCCTTGTCCTAAGGTTTAGGACATATGCCACAACAGAGTCCTTGTGAGGTTCACACTCACCTTCCCACTCATCTTGAATTAAATCTAGAGGTCCCCTCACCCTATGCCCATACAGCAACTCAAAGGGTGAAAAACCTGTGGATTCCTGGGGAACCTCTTTGTAAGCAAACAATAGATGGGGCAAATATTTGTCCCACTCCCTCTTAAACTGGTTTGCAAATGCCCGTAGCATGGACTTGATTGTAGAGTTTAACCTCTCAATAAGACCATTAGTCTGGGGATGGTATGGGTGGTCTTCAGGTGCTTCATCCCACAGGACTTCCATAGACAAGCCAGCAGGTCTGACATAAAATTGGCACATCTTTCAGTTAGTATTTCTTTTGGGAAACCTACCCTGCTGATGATCTCTAACAAAGCATTGCCACCTTTTCTGTCTCAATGGAGAACAGAGCCACTGCCTTAGGGTATCATGCAGCATAGTCCACTACCACTAGGATATATGTTTTCCCTGTGGAACTTGGGGTACTCGGAGGCCCCACGATATCCATAGCTACCCTCTGAAATGGCTCCTCAATCATAGGCAAAGGCATCAAAGGAGTTCTTACCTTGTCTCCTGCCTTGCCACCTGTTGGCACTGCTCACAGGTCCTGCAGTACCCTGTTACATCTCTGGAAATTCCAGGCCAACAGAAGTTCTGCATAATATGTCTCTTGGTACATTTGATGCCCATGGGCTATGGCTAGACGTGCCAGATGGTGGGCTCTAGGCACTACCAACTGCTGTACCCTCTCACTTTCCACGCCTCCCTCAGGGGTCCAGTCTCTGTACAGTAACCCTTTGTCCCAGTATACAGATTCCACCTTCCCTTGGGAATCAGGTGCCTACCTAGCTACCTGCCTCAGACCTTGCAATGTAGGGTCTGAGAGCAGAGTTTGTCTCAATTCTCTCTTTATAACCCTTCCCAGCTCCCCTTCCACAGGAGGTCTGGCATCCTCTGACAGTGGTGTCTCACTGTCAGCCTGGGTACTACTACTCACCTCTACCTTTGCAGTCACTCTGTCCAAGGGAACATCAGTACCCACAAGCAGCTGTGGCACACCTTCAGTCTCACTACTACAGTGTAGCCCCCTCCCTGAAGTAAGCACCTCACCAGTCCTGGCTGCATGTATGCAGTCTGTCTGAGTCTCCCCCAGGCTACCAGACCCACATGCTTGTCTCCTAGCCTGACTGTGTGTAACTGCATAAATACATGGTACTGCCTCATCCAAATCCTTCCCTATCAGCACATCTGGAGGATGGTAGTTCGGTATCCCTGTTGTCTCATAACAACTTACTATTGGCATTTTGTTTTTCCTACTTAATGGCTCTCTCACATTTTGTTCCCCACCTTGCTTCCATGGACATCTGTATGCCACATGGCCCCACTGGTTGCATTCAAAACATTTAACCCTAAGTCCTGGACATGTACCTGGAGTAGTGGCTTCCCCTGCTACTAGCAGATTCTGTTGGAGCAGTCTGTACTGCCCACCATGTGTTCCTTTAGACCCATGAGCAGTAATGGGGGTTCCTTTCCTGTGCACGGATGCCCTGCTTGCTAGGTATGGTTCTCCCTTTTTCCCCATTTCATCTGAAGTAGCACATTGTCTGTCAGCTAACCAGATCCTCATGACCTCAGGCAAAGTGCTAAGGGCTTGTTCCCTCACCAAAAGGTCTGCCAGCTCTTCAAAAGTGGTTACCTGACATCCACTCGCCCACCTATGAAAATAAGTGCACAGTTCAGCAACATATTTACACACACTTTCATCTGCCTTGCGTCTATGCTCACAAAACTTTTTCCTGTAAGTTTCAGGTGTTAGCTTAAAACATTCTAACAAGCAATGCTTAACAACAGTGTAATTAAAACAGTCATTGTCAGACATTTTAGCCAACACAGTTACAGCTTTACCATGTAGTAAGGGGGTCAGGAACCATACCCAGAGCCTTTGGTCAACATCATACTATTTACATACCCACTCAAACATATGAATGAAACTATCAAAATTATCCACCTCTTTAAACTGAGGAAGAAATTTACTGACCTTTTGTGTTTCTGGGGTCCAGTTACTCCCTTCCTCATTACCTCAATGAATCTGTCAAAGAGTCAGCATCTCCCTCTCATGCTGCCTCTGTCTCTCCTTTTCCTCAGCTTCCAGGTGTAGCAGTTTCTCATTCTCCTCAACTTGCAGACATCTCAGTCTCTCCACTGCTTGTATTTCCCAACGCCTGGCCTCCAACTCAAGTCTCTTTAGGTCCAGTTGGTTTTATAAGTCCTCTGCAGAAAGGTTGAGTTGTCCATTCTCTGAGGGTGGTACATCTCCACTGCCAGTCTGATCATCCTCATGATTGCTGTTTTCTGATGCAGCTGTGACCAAAGCTGCAATCATGTCTGCCTTAGTCAGGTTTCCATGCACCAGTCCCCTAGCCTGGCACATCTCAGCCAGCTAGCTCCTTGTCAGCTTTTCGAACTCCTCTGCTGACATGCTGCCAGCTCTCCCTGACTAACTAAGCTAACAAAAGAAATAAAACAATTGTGATCTGAACTCTGAGTATTCACTGCATGGCTGATTTAGAGTACAAAACACCTTCAGTGATCACAGTACACAAGCTACAGGAATTCACTCTACCCATGCCACTATAAACCAGTTAGTATTTGCCAATCAATTAATATGTGGTGTGGATAACCTACCACTGCCAAACAATTAATACATGATGCCTGTGCCCTGGCCCAGCAATCAAGGAGCCTCAATCTTCACCACTAACACCAGTGAGGGGCATCCATATAGGGAAAGGATAATAAATACACACACAGTAAAGTACAATTTCCCTTAAGAGCACACAGAGATCACAGTCAGTCTGGGGCTGGTTTCTCCCCTTTCTCTCCAGGTCACCAGTAAGACTCCCCACTGGCTCAGCTATAGGGTCCAGAGCTCAGCCAGCTGGGCAAGCTAAAACCTCCCACACCCTCTCTGTCCAACCAGTGCTTCATGTCCCTGCCCAAGTAGCTGACATGCACAAACTTTGAGATAAGAGTTTATACAACCAGACACTCCTGGGAAGGCTAGCACAGGCTCTCCAGCTGTGCCCCTTTTACCCAGACTATACGGTAGAAATCAATGTCACCACCCAGCTAATATTTATCAGCTGCTCAAAGGCACTTAAAAGGGTGTCCAATTATTACTGTGCAATATTATTATCCAAATGGTAAGTGTGGCTGAACAGTCAAGGCTTATTAGAATGACTTGGTACAGTATCACTATATACATGCAATGTACTCTAGAGCTTAAATGAACTCAACATAAAACAGCCACAGTTGAAAGGTTTACAAATATTTAATAATAAATAATAAAAATACAAGTCAATACTTCTTACTACGCAGTGCCAGTCAAGAGTTCAGAGATCACAGAGCAATACTTAAAATAATACCGTAGAAAAGTTCTGACATCACAGAAAAACACTTAGTCTAATCTTTCTAATTCCTAGGTATTTCTAAGAGAAAACACAGTTCTAAAATAAATTTACATAAATAGAAGGCAGTGCTGGTGATGTTAGATGTCCTCAAGACAAATGTAAAATTCTCTCTGATTCTCTCTCTTTAAATTGATAATACAGAGCTGCTTCACATTACATCATTCTTCACACTTCTCTGGTGTTTCCAGGCTAACAGAAACTACATTTACATTCTTTACACCTGTTCAGAAGCCAGAGCAATAAAGGACATTTATACATGCAAATTCTAGCCATTAACTCTGGTCTTAAAACAATAGGCAGGATGCCTCCCTTTAGACATATCAGCCCCAAATTTTGACATCAAAAACAGTCATGAAATGCTTGACTTAGCTTTTTTTACAGCAAAGTGCACTGTTGTTACATTTTTACAGTTCAATATCCAATTCAGTCTTTTCACATTTAAGAGAACAGGCCTGTGGCTTACATTAATATTTACAAATGACAGAATTATCTACAGAATTCTATCTGGCTAGGCTGGCACCCTTCACCTATCTTCACAAAAAGAACAACTTCAGCAGCACTAACCACTCGGCAGTGTAAATATTCACTCTAGATTATTGTGATACCATGGCCTCATGTATAAAAATGGGAGAAAGGGGTTGAGGATGGAGGATGAATGGTGAAGAACCCATGTTAAGACTACACATTTCAGTATGTTCAAATGATTTATAGTTCAGGGAATGCTTACTATACTTCACAATGTTTTTTGGGGGTCATGTGACTTAGATTCTAAAGTGATTCTGACAGGTTTAAAAGTCTAAGCAACAAATGGATACATGGAAGAGTGTGTGGGTGGGGTGAAACAGGAAATTAATTTGAGCCTAAGATATTGATAATGGCCTCAGGGTTTGATGAAATTGCCTCCTTAGACAAAGAAACTCAGTGATTTACTGGGTCTTATATCAGAGCTTTCTTGTGATTGTTCTTAGAAGTGATGGTAACTTTTACTCACAACTCACCATCTGATATTGTTAATCCTCGTTCATTCCTTACGCATGGGTATTGGTTCTGATCTCAGAACCAAGCCGGCCATTTTCCAAGCTCGCGTCAGCTTCAAATTCTTGAGCTAAACTCTTACCCACAACCCACCTCTCCCTGTTACCCCAGATTTTGTTTGCCACGTTACCATCTGGTCGTGTCAAGCTACTTCTCTTGAGCTAAGTATAGTCAATTGTTGTTTAATTACTTTACAAATTACTTTTCTGTCAGAAAAGTTGATATTTTATTGTCTCTTGCCCTATTGCATCTAGCGTTCATAATTTCCTCAGGTTTTTTCTGTCCTTTACTTACCTTTTTTACGGCAAGGTAATTTTCTCTTTACCATCATTGGTAATCATTTTCCCTTTCTCTTTCATACCTTCGGGTACTCTCTTGTACCATTGTTGGTACTTTTCTATTAGTTAATATGGCAGATAAAAAAAGGTAGTCCAGGGTTTAAGTGGTTTTCTGATTGTGGACACAAACTGCTTACTTCTAATGCACACTCTTTATGTGTTTATTGTTTGGGAGCTTCCCATTTATCTGTTGGACCACCTTGTACTATTTGTGAGAACTTTTCTAATAGAACTTTGTTAGAAAGGAAAAATAAGCTGATACTGAAGGGGCTTCTAAAATCTCCCTTTTCAGAGGCTATTTTTGGGTCAGAGGTCTCAACCCCTCCTAAGGCCCATAAGAAAATGGATGTTTCTTCTTAGGCTAAATCCTTGCCTTCGTCCCTGGCTGGGGACTCTCACCAACCAAAACCTAAAAAGGCTAAAATTTCGGCTCCGGAGCTCTCTCAGTCAGCCCCAGTGCTTTCAGTGCCCAGACCTTCGGCACCAAGGTCTTCGGCTCCATTAGTGATTTCGGCTCCGTCCTCTCCTGCAGCCTTCTACATATCAGCACCGAGGGGCTCCTCGGTTCAGACCATTACCACTGTATCAGCAACAACCGTTCAGTCGGCGCAGACCTTGATCGCGTCAGCTCCAAGATCTTCCTTGGAACCGAGGCCTTTATTGTTGACTCCAGTTTTGTCGGTTCCAGCTTCGGCACCAACAACCACTGCGGCACCGATCCCTGTGTCGGTGCAGACAATGACATCGGTACTGTTGACTTCTTCGGTGCAGACAACAGTAGTCCAGTCTCTCTCGACACCATTGTCCTCGGTGCGGTCAGATGAGATGGGCACAGAGTCTGCCTCTTTTGTGGACAGGCCTGTTTCTCCCTCAGTCTCTATGAGGTCCATTAGAAGCCTTTCCGAACATGATGTGTTGCGTCTTGTGGACCAGGCATTCTTGGCCAGAGGTATTCCACCCCTTAGGAACTATCCTTCCTTGGGAGGTGATCACCTATCTCCAACAACACCTTCTTATTCTCCTCCTTCAATGCCTTTGAAGTCCAAGGATATAGTAGTCTTCCCCTGATGTGGTTCCCTTTATGGATCTCACTAAGGAACCGCAGTTGCCTTCATGGCAGGAAAGTTTTGCTATGACCCAGGATGTCAGCTGTGGTACGCACAGCTTGCTGCTCCACAGCCATCAAGGGACTCCGGGTCAGCAGGCTGAGCCACTTAGGGGAGGAGTGCCCCCTGTCCTAGACATACATTCCTCTCTGGGTGGACCAGCCTTCCAACTGATGGAGAAGGCTTTTGCTGCTGCTGGTGATACCAGACTGTCTATACCTCCGTCCTCTGGAATACTGGTTTCACAAGTCACACCTAGTGGACACCGGGTGCAAGGGCCTCAGGACATATTCCCTCAGGAATCCCCCTTTCCGTTGTCTTCCCCAGCTTCTCCCGCTGAGGAGGTCCACCGGAAAAGTTTGTGCAAGAGGAAGCACATGGACTCCACAGAGGAGTCCCTCACCGAAGACACAGATTTTGATGAGGGGGAAGGATCCCCTCGGTCACCCTCTGAGGTATCCTTTGGCGATATCCTTGAAATCCTGAAACAGAGAGGTGACTGGCAATCCTCTAATCTGACCTCTGAGGAATCTGTGTTTCTGCAGGCCTTTCGCGCCCGGCCCCCTACCTCTTGGGTTACTCCACCTGCCAATGAACTCGTCAAGTTCATCGTGCTTGGAAGGCCCCTGATACCATCGAAGCTAATCCCCGGAGGCCAGATAACATCTTGTCCCCTCCTGCTTTGGATCCCCATTGGTCTTCCTGTAGATGCTCTGGTGGTGGTGGCTGCATCAAAAAAGGATCTGGCAGAAGAAGAAAGCCAGACTGTCCATCCACCAAACAGAGAGTCCCAGACCCTGGACAGAATAGGGAAGTGCACCTTTGCTTCAGCGACCTTTGCTATCAGGTCCCTGAATTATATGGCACATTTTACCAGGCTTCAAAGGGATCTGGTTTCTGAGCTCTGGTTTCTGAGCTCTCTGAAACCTTGGCTGGTGCAGTGTCTGATGAGGTCCGTGACAAAGTGGCCTCTCAGCTGGCCACCGTTGAGTCTATATCTAACTCCTGTATACGATTGATATCTCACGCATCAGAAGGAGCAGCTAGAGTGGCGGGTTCAGCTGCAGTCTTGAGACGACATGCCTGGATGCGCTTGTGCAACTTCACAGAACCTTTTAAGTTGTCCTTTCTTAATGCCCCCATTGAGCCTTTCTCATTGTTTGGGCCCAAAGTTAAAAGCACACTGGCCAGATGTGAATAGGATGGTAAGACCCTTTCTGACGTAGGTGTCCGTTATCCTTCATCTCAATGTGCTTTCTCCCAAAACCAAAAGAGTGGGAAGATAAGGTTCAAGAAATCTCAGGGTCCTTTCCATGACACACAGGCCGAGTTCCCCCCCAGAGGCAGAGGGGGAAGCTCTCAGGGAAGATGCACCTTTCGGGGCAGAGGGGGACCATGTAACCAGGGTTCCAGGGATTCTTTCCCTGGTCAGTCCTACCAGCGCTCTTGAAGAGCGGCCCAACTCCTTTCCTCTGGAGGTGGTTGGTGGACATTTCTCCTTGTACCCTTCTGCCTGGCTAACACCGATTCTTGGGTACAAAGGATCATAACCAGAGGTTATCATATCCCCTTTGATCTTTGTCCCATCCCTTCAAAAAATCTTCCCGACGTTCCACCCAGTCAAAGGGAAGAAGCAGCACTAGAGATAGAAAAGCTGCTAAGAAAAAGAGTCATCCAAATAGTCCCTCCAGACCAGATAGGATCCGGATTGTACTCAAGACTATTTTTGGTGCCAAAGAAAACCGGGGACTGGAGACCAGTTTTGGATCTCAGTGTATTGAACAAGTTTGTGAGAGTACAAAAATTCTGGATGGTCACTATACAGTCTATCCTCCCACTTTTGGAAAAAAACGATTGGATGTGCTGTATAGATCTTCAAAATGCGTATACCACATAAAGGTGGACAGGCCATCAAGAAGATTTCTGTTCTTCCCTGCAGGAGCCAGTCACTACCAGTTCAGAGTACTGCCCTTTGGACTCCCTACAGCCCCCAGAGTGTTCACAAAGTGCATGGCAGTTGTCACAGCTCACTTGCGACTTCAAGGATTCCAGGTGTTTCCATACCTAGATGACTGGCTCATTTCTGCCCCCACCAGAAATCTACTGGAAAAAGCCCTGGCATACTCTCACCTCGCTGCTCCAAGGCTAGGCATAACCATAAACTGGCAGATATCCAATCTCACCCCATCTCAATCGACAGAATTCATAGGGGTTATCTTGGACACAAAGAACTGCAGAGCTGCTATTCAAGAGCACAGAATTTTAAGGATAAAGCAACAACTAATTCCAATCCTTTCAAAGGAAAAATCCACGGCTCACTCGGTTCTGCAGCTGTTGGGTTCCATGGCAGCCTCCATCACGATTGTTCCCCTGGCCAGGTTTCACATGAGGCTTCTACAATGGCTACTGCTCACCCAATGATATCCTTTTCAGCACCCTCTTTCAGCCATGATTCGAGTAACTCACAGGTGCAAACAGGATTTAAATTGGTGGATGACACACAATCACAATGGTCTCGCCCCTTCACCCCCCAGCAACCCAAGGCCACAGTGACCACAGATGCCTCCCTGATGGGGTGGGGGGGCTATGTCAGGGACAGACAGTCCAAGGCACTTGGTCCCAACTGGAGGCCCATCTGTATATAAATGTTCTAGAGCTGAGGGCGGTGCTTCTGGCGTTGCAAGCATTCCATCCCCTGCTGCCGTCTGGGACAATTGTGATTCAATCAGACAACATGGCGGTGGTCTGGTACATCAACAAGTAAGATGGAACCAAATCTTACCCCCTTTGTTGAGAGGCCATGAGGATATGGCAAAGGGTGATGGCTACCAACCGTTTTCTTCTAGCAATGCACATTCTTGGGAGTTCCAGTGTGATAGCAGACAGACTCAGCAGGTGCATTCTTCAACCTCATGAGTGGTCCCTGAATCCCTTGATAGTGGTGGAGATCTTCCACCGCTGGGGCCGTCCTTGCTGCGACCTCTTTGTATCCCCGACCAACTACAAATGTAGCAGCTACTTCACCCTGATTCCCCCTCCGAGACAGTCACCCAGGGACACTCTAGTCCACGACTGGCCCTCGGGTCTTCTCTATGCATTTCCACCCTTTCCTCTCATTCCCCAGTTTCTGAAGAAAGCCCAGTGGTTGAAGAGCAAAGTAATCCTCATAGCACCATATTGGCCCTGACAGATTTGGTTCCCATTCCTTTGGCCTCACCTACTAGATCAACCATGGATTCTCCATTCAATCCCAGAGTTGATCTCACACCAACAGAACCTGATTCATCCCAGTCTGAACAGCCTGAAGCCAACGGCTTGGCTACTCCAATTCCCTTGATTGCCAAGCAGAATGATCTTTCTTTACCAGTACGTGATATTCTCATTGCTTCTCATAAGTCTTCCACTAGAATTACTTATCGGAGCAAGTGGAAAAGATTTACCTGCTGGCTGAAAGATAAACAAGTAGACCCCTTTTCAGCACCAGTGTCGATAATACTAGACTATCTGGCCGACCTGTTTCAATCGGGTCTATCAGCCTCTACCATTAGAGTTCATTTGGCTGCAATTTCTAATTTTCATGAGGGTGTCCAAGATTCCTCTCTTATGTCCCATAAATTGTGCAAGACCTTCATAAAAGGTGTGAATCATCTGAAGCCACCTTTTAGAGAACCTATTCAACCATGGGATTTATAATTAGTTCTACAAGCACCTGACAATGGCACCTTTTAAACCAGCTTCTTCTTGTGACCTCAAGTATTTGTCATGGAAAAACTTGTTTTTGGTCGCTCTTACTACTTCTGCCAGACGTATTTCTGAACTGCAAGCTTTATGTATCAAGAGTCCATACTGGATTTTTCATAGAGATAGAGTGCCTCTAGGAATTAATCAGTCATTTCTGCCTAAAGTGATCTCTGAAATGTCCATTAATCAAGCCATTGAATTGCCAGTTTTCTTTCCCAACCATTCAAACAGAGGAGAGTAATTGCCTACATAACCTAGATATACACAGGCAAGTCCATTTTTACTTAAACAGGACTAAACCCTTTCATAAATCTGACCAGTTATTTTTGGCCTTTTCTGGATCTAGATTAGGATCTGCTGTTGCTAAGGTCACATTAACTAGATGGTTGAAGGACTGTGTGACCTTTATTTAAACACAATGTAATATCTTGTTGCCTACTACCATGAAAGCTCATTCAACAAGGTTGGTGGCAACTTCTGCTGCCATCCATGCCAGAGTTTCTTTACATGATATCTGTACAGCTGCCACTTGGGCTACACCTCATATCTTCATCAATCATTACAAATTGGATTTGGCCTCCAGGGGAAGGGCATCCTTCGGTTCTATGGTGCTCAGGAATGTACTTCCATGAGAGCCTCCCAGGAATAGAGGTAGCTGGGGACTCTTTCCCATGCATAAGGAATGAACGAAGATCAACAATATCAGATAAAGAAGTTATGTCTTACCATAACGTTCCATCTGTATTGTTGATCCTTGTTCAGTCATTATGACCCTTCCTCCTTCCCCCTCCCGTGGTTTCTAGTGGATCTCACCATCCAGTTCTCTTAGGTTATTTGACCAGAGGTAACCTCTACCTTCTTTAACTTGCAATCTCAATCTGAGGTAACAAGGAGAGGGGGATTGTGGGTAAGAGTTTAGCTCGAGAGTTGGAAGCTGACGCGAGCTTGAAAAATGGCCAGCTCGGTTCCGAGCTTGGAACTGATACCCATGCATAATGACTGAACGAGGATCAACAATACAGATGGAACGTTATGGTAAGACATAACTTCTTTTTACATTTTATTGTGATATATTTAAGATCCTTGTTGACATACTTTAGGCCCCTTTTATAATGGGAGGAAGGAAATTTTTATTACAAATATTAAGTATTTTTTTACTATAACATCTGTTTATACAAGAATCATGAGGGCTTATTTCTGAATTTTCCTTCATAATGATGAAGGATAGGGACAGATATCTCAATGTAGTAGTGTAGATGACAGGAGAATTGTGAAGTATATGTAGCACCCTTGGAAGCCAGATCATTGCGGAGGGGTGTTTTAGAATTTCTCCAGTTTGCACCTGAACAACATGTTGAGTATGGAGAAATGTGACCACAGCAGAATTAAAGTGTGGTGGTTGGAGATGATCAAGCAGGAGGTGATGCACCATGGGTATTAATCTAGAGCAAGGTTTGTAAGGATGAGGTTAAAAAGACTGACTCTTTTTCTGTGGAGGGATAAGTTTGCCTAGTAAGTTTTTTGGGGAAATCTTTTTGATTCCAACTGGCTGGCTCTCAGGTCCTTTCCTCTTTCATTGGATCTAGTGGACCCAATTTAGCCTTCTTGGGCTAATTCTGACAACATGTCAGGCACTGGTGAGGACACTCTGGATACTGAGTCAGCATAATACTTCTGCCTGGCAGTGTTTTTCCTTTTCTGCCTTAAATTTCTCACCCCTTGCATAAGCTGATAACATCCTGGGTTGAACATGCAACGGGATATGCTTATCTGTTTATGGCAAGTATTTAATTTGCCCTGCAAATATATCTATTCCCAATAGCCCCTGATTTCACAATGTGGCTGTCTGTTTCACCTGCATCTGATTTTGCAGAATGTTCCTACTATTGCTTCATATTTCTGCTCGGTTCCGCTAAAATGGTGTTTTTTTTTTCATTGTAAATCAGGAAGGATTACAAGCAGTCAATAATGCAAAACATTAGGGTCTTGTATTGGTTCTTATTCAGAAAATGCTTGATGATGCAATGCAAAAGCTGTTGCTCTATTAAATTTTTAATTAAAGATTGTCCATGATCTTGGGCCTTTCTCCACCCCACCCAGCCATTATTTTGTCTCTATGTCTGATTCCAAGCAAGAATGTTGAGAGTTATATTGTCTCTGTTTCTGCTTTGTCCATCATAAAATTTATTGTTTTCTGGTAAGCCATAGAGGGTTACATTTGCAAAATGATGACAGACATTTAAGTTTATGACTTCTTATCTTTCAAAAAATGAATGCCATGTAAACCTATGATTCTATCAACTCTTGAGATATGTAAGAGCAATATTTATAATTTGTCACATAGAGACTTTTTTCCCTCTATATGTTTGCCTTTGCAACTGATTCATAAATTTGAGAATTTTATAAACATATTTTCTTTCTTTCTTTCTCACTTTGTAAGAGTTGAACATGGGATGTACCCAAACAAATTACCTAAAATTGATAGGGCTGTCTAACTGCTGTTTGCTCTTTATTCTGCATTTACAGGATTCATATAATTTTTAAAAAAGCAACTTGGAATACTTTATAAATATAAATTCATTATAAGGTTGAAATTCATTATGTGGCCATCATGTGTTTATAAATATAAATTCATTATAAGGTTGAAATTCATTATGCAGCCATCATGTGTTTATCATAATCACATGTCTAAAGTGCACCACAAAATGGCTGCAACTACTGGGATGGGGTAGGTGCTATCTATTAAAGAAAGTAGCTGACTCAGTTGTCATTTGCTCAGTTAAAAAAAGTCAATGATCTATCTTTGCAATACTAGTGTGAATGTATGTAAAGTAAAATAAAAAGCTTTATTATTGCAACCATTTTGTATTTTGATGCAAATAAAGGTGGGGAGTTGTTGAGATAAGGAGGCATGCTATAATACATATCTGACAACAATGGCTTGAAATACGTTGCTGTGTTCTAATTGTTCTTTCAGGTTTCCCAAGTCTGACACTAGAGTGGTGCACAGATGGTGGCTGTCTTTTAGGGGTAGGGGTGAGAAGGCATGCTCTATGATCCCAACTACTTGAAATATATTATTGTGACCATTTGTTACTTCAATCCAGTCTAATACCAGAAGATTACACAGAGGGTGTCAATCTTTTTTTTTTTTTTTTTTTTTTTTTGAGAAGGTAGGAAGGCAGGCAGTATTCCCAGGTGAGAATGGGATTTATGCATCCTTGGAAGCACTTGTCTCCTCACTTTATTGTGAACTCCTATTTTGTCAGCCACAACTTAAAAAATAAGACCAGATTTCATTCATTGTTCACTGTTCATGTCTTTTGTTCAGATCATTACTGGATCAAAAAGTTAGGAAATAGAATGCACCTCTGAGCATATGTAACCTCACCGATTCTTAATGTAATTACATATTCTACAGTTATTAAACTGCACTATTGGTCAGTTAGAGTATGTGGAAAGAATAAATGAAAAAAGGAAAGCTGAAGAGAGAGTACATTTCTTTCAGCAGCTATGATTTTTTTGTTTGGAATATCTTTGAATCAAAAAGTTGGAAAGAAACTTTAAAATCCACTTCAGTTTCTTGGGGTCTAGTGGGATCCAGTCCTACGCAACTTCAGTTCAGTTAATTTCTCCACAGTTAATAGAGTGTTTTCTGGCACAGGTAGGGTGTATTAGAAGAAAGTAGGAGAAAGGTGAAGAATAAGGCAGAATGTGCATAAATGTAGAAAAAAAGGAAACTGGATGAGGTGAAGAGGCTATGATGGGAGGATGAGGCAATAAATGGAGTGTGTTGGGGATAGGTGGGCAGTAGGGAGAGTACCATTGAGCTTTTCTCTTAGGGTGCCATTACACCTACAGCTGGTCATGATACAGCTATCAGTGAACCTGAATGTGTGGTAGGTACATAGGGCACCGAATCCACTTGCCAGTGGATATCCCTATTTTGGAACATTTAGAATATAAACTTTGCCTAATAATGTTACTATGGGCCAACAAATGTTTTAGCTCTTATGTGGAAGCCCTGTGCAGAAAGGTGCACATCATCCCTGCCATAGTAGGCTAGGCTGTTAACCATCATCTCCCAAGCTTATACATATTCAGTTTTCTTAGAATGACCATTGCAGATTAGAGAACTCTGTTCTAAGCCATCTCCTGGGAATAATCAAGTGGATATCTCTGTGTTTAGGGTCCCTATAAATACTCCCACCTAAATCTGAGAGAAATCACTTTGAGGTGCTTCATTGGGAAGATTCATATCTGCAATAATCATTGACTTTACCCACCTGTGGGGATATTATGGATAATGCTGGCAGATGACCAGTAAATTATCATCAGACAGTATTAGGCTTTTGGAAGATACTCTATTATCCTCTATTTTATGACACAGCCAAACGGAATACTCATCTTTTTCACTTCCAATACAAATGCAAAATACAGTATTCCTGTATATAATTTAATGTAGCAAAATTGTACTTAATTATGAATGCTCTATCTTTTATAATTTTCTTTACCCTGGGATACTTAAATAGCCCTGTTTAATCAGACTCTGACACTCCTTCACTATTATTTTTGTACTTATGTCATAGGCAACCATTGGTATGTTTTAGAAAACCTGTACTAAAAGGGGTCTACTTCACTTGACCTAAAACTCATTTGACTGACACCCATTTGACCGACACCCATCTGACCTAAATTTCATTTGAATGACAACTCATTTGACTGACTCCCATTTCACCGACATTTAAGACATAGACTTTTTGGATTTTCCTTCACCTGTGACTTGCTTGTGATAAAAAGAATTACTTTAACTTACAGTGCTGACTGTTAGAATCCTGGTAGTCATGTAATAAGTAGTGTTGTAGTGTTTCTAAATGTGGGTTTATCTCTGCATTTTTATGAGAAGTATCTAAAGTAATTTGGCAAATGTTTTGTGAGTTCCCAGCAGTAGTGGCAGTGTGTAGAGTACTGTAAGGCAAGTTAAAGGTATATGCCCTTTTCCCCACTGTAGTGCGATTCTGGAGATAGTATATATAATCAAGGGGGTTGTGGGGGCCCAGCCCCCCCATTGGGATGTATAGGGGTGTAGCCTTCCACCTAGTTTGGTTGTACATTGTCCCGTTTCTGTTAAGAGGGTAAGTAAGTAGATTTTAAGTTCTGGAAAGCGTTAGTTATTGGTGTTCTAAGTGTGCTTGCCTATGGTTTAAGATTTAGTATGTTGAAATTCAGCATTGTAAGCTGTAGGTGAAATAAGAGTCAGTCAAATGAGTTGTCAGTCAAATGAAATTTAGGTCAATTGGGTGTCAGTCAAATGAGTTTTAAGGGCAATCGAAGTAGATCCACTAAAAGACACTTGTGAATCTAAATCTAGTTAATTAAAAAGTGAAATTGTTAATCTAAATTAGGCAGCAGCACCACAACTTATGGGTGTGAAATTGTGCAAATTGCTGCCTGCATATTGCAACTGCTACAGTCTCAATTGGAAACACATGTATCCATGAGGTCAGAAACATCAAAAAGATGCGGGTTTCATTCCCACACCAGATGCTTTGATTCATTGTCCATTCCTGACACTGTAGTGGAACACAGTGGGTTACTGTACTCCCATGGGGTTGCGTACAGGATGAGGCATTAAACTGAGGTATCATTCACCTACAATGGTAGCAGCTAAGTAGAATGTAAAAAATCGCATGACACTTATTAACAAAAGAGTAAGTGTATCTTAGTGCTTAACACAAATCAGTATTTACAAATTACTTACATGTTTTTACATTTATTTACATAGTCTTTACTTTTCCTTGGCATCAGCTTTATTTAGCTATCATTTTATTTGTGATTATGACATTTTGGAGCAAATACTTTTATAAATGTGAGTTACCCATCTTTACCAGAAGGCTGGTGATAATCTGATTTTTTTATTATACATCTACATTTTTAATGTATTAAATGTATCACACTAATCCTGAGACTTTTTCAGATGAAACATCATTAAATGTGCCCGAAATAGCAATAGTTTGTAAATTGCATTGTGTTGTTCAGATGTTTAAAGCAACTATCCCTGCATATCAAACCTATTTAGATTAAGATCACCCCATACAATATGCATAAATCTGCAAATATTTTCCATAGCTTGAATCATAGTGTTTTCGGCATCTTTTTAACAACATTTAGTTTGCCTGTTTTTAGCTAAAACAATCCTGAAATCACTATTACTATCCACCTCATACATCTCTTATGTGATTTATTATATAATAGCTGTTTGCTTGTGCTTAAATGATAACTGCAGTGAAAATTGAAAATATGAACTTTTTCTACAGTTCATATACTAGACTTAAATATGAAGTAGATTTGATAATATAACATGTCTCTACTCCATGTTACTTAGAATGTTTCTAAAACAAATGAAAAATGAATCTGAGTTCTTAGAAAGTCATGGCTGAAAATGCATGCAAAAGAAAAAGGGCAGTTTCTGAATATCTGTATGAAGAGACTCATCTTCCCCTACTTAAAATGTTAGAACTAACTGCATTTTTGAGGCTAAGTAGAAAAGGTAGATGACCTATTTAACTTCAGCAGAATAGCTTGCAGATTAGCTTACAGAAAAGTGTTATGTTCCCTGTAATTGACTTTTCACCACTTTTGGCGTAGTTAGTAAGCAGGCAAGTGGTTACATTTTATTTTAAGTCAGCATGAATATAACATTTCACAATGCAAGTGTGCAATGTTTGAAGCAGTTTTTTTAACCTAAATCATTCTGCCTCCCAGTGTCAAATTCACAGTATCTTGCTTTCTGTCAATCAAAGTACAAAAGCCTATTCCTAGTCATCCCAAAATCCAAATAAATTAGTTCATCAGAATCAAATGTTTCCTATGCTTCAGTTACATTCAAAGGCAAAAAGTGGTCTGCCAGAAAACTGAGGTCCACTTAAACCATTTATACCTTTAAATTGTCTAGAAAGTCAGCTCAGTAATGAAAGCAAACAGAAACAATGCATGCAGGCTGCAAGACGTGGGTAACTTTAAAAGTCTTGTAATAACCAGCCGCTTATGATAGATGCCCTGCAGTAGAGCTTTTTCTTTCCATATGTCTTTGGAGAACAGTAGACAACGGAGTGTGATGTTACTGCACATAACCACATTAACAGTCCAGCTTAAAAACTGGGTTTCTTAAAACTGATCATGTATAATTAACTCATGACACTTCCCTGCTGTCAGTCACTCATATTGGCAAGTGCCTTAACTCCCATCACCCAGATTGCCACACTATCCCCACCAGAACCCTGACCATAACTCTAAAAACAACTCCCGTTCATTGCCCTGGGGTGTGATTACAATCTTCAATAAAAGAAAATGAAAGCACATGTTATATTGGGGAACATTGATCTCAAATAAAATATTAAGTGCATAAAAAGCATGTTTAATAAATAAGTGTGAATATTATTATTCTCCTTTGCAAAGGTATGGAAGACTGAAGAAATGGAACTTGTTTTAAAAAACATTATTTTACAATACTTGTCAAATACATATTTCATTCCTCAGTCTTTGTACTGCAAATTTCCATCACAGTAATCATAAAGTCACAACCTGATTTTACCCAATATTTGACCCCTAGGGGCAACAGGATGTCATGGCTTTGTGCCTGTGCATTAAGTATCATGCTTAATTCTTACTTCAAGATGATATAAGATGACTGAAATAAAAGCACATTGTGTGAATAAACAGAAAATGAACAGTTTTAATTTATTTTATGTATTTATATTTCTTTCTGACCCCTAACCGGGAAAAGCTGAAAGACACAACAACAACATATTTCTTTATGAGTTTTTCAAACAAAGCATGTCCTTTTGCAAGGAGACCTGAATTTCATGCCGACTAGGGTAATTTGGTCAGGACTCTAAAAATGATCCTACTTTTTACTGTGCTGGGGAAAGTAATACTGCCAGACAGATGTGCTGCAAACCAGTGGAAAGGTTGTGGTATAGCGATGAGCATACATAAACAGTCAAAATATTGCTAAAAGAATTAGATGAGGAGAATGCTTTCAGTTATTTTATGTAAAATAATGAAATCATTGTCTACTTAGCAAGATGTTTCAGAGACTTTTTATAGCATGGCATTGATGCCAGTAGGTGTACAGAATATAGAAGTATTGTAAAATCTGGAAGAAGCTGTTTTTTTCTTTTTCTGAAGAACTGTGCAAATGGATGGCAAGCCATGAAAATCTGTCTCTGTTCTTGCTCAAAACCAGGATAAACTATATCCCTAAATGTGAACAAGTATCTTTTCATTCCTAAAACCTTCTTACTCTCTCTTCTTTACTTACTTCCTTATTGCTATCTAATGCTCTTCCTTGACTTTCTCTCTAAATATATCATAAGCCTGTTTCTCCCTCAATTCATATTCATCTTCTGGGCTATTCCCGATAGGAGTCACCACAGCGGATCATCTGTTTCTATTTCTTCCTGTCCTCTGCATCTTGCTCTGTCACACCAACCACCTGCATGTCCTCTCTCACCACATCCATGAACCTTATCTTAGGCCTTCCTCTTTTCCTGTTACCTGGTAGCTTCATCTTTAGCATCTTTTTCCCAATATACTCAGCATCCCTCCTCAGCACATGTGCAAATCAACGTAATCTTGCCTCTCTGGCTTTGTCTCCAAACCTTCCAACCAGGGCTGACCCTCAAATATACTTATTCCTAATCCTGTCCACCCTCGTCACACCCAGTGCAAATCTTAACATCTTTAACTCTGCCACATTCAGCTCTAACTCCTGCCTTTTTGTCAATGCCACTGTCTCCAACCCATATAACATAGCTGGTCTCACTACCCTCTTGTAGACCTTCCCTTTCACTCTTACTGGTACTCGTCTGTCACAAATCACTCCTGACACTCTTCTCCACCCACTCCATCCTGCCTGTACTCTCTTCTTCACCTCTCTTCCACACTCACCATTACTCTGAACTGTTGATCCCAAGTATTTAAACTCATCCACCTTCGCCACCTCTACTCCTTGCATCCTCACCATTCCTCTGTGCTCCCTCTCATTTACACACATATATTCTGTCTTAGTCCTGCTGACCTTCATTCCTCTTCTCTCTAGAGCATATCTCCATCTCTCCAGGGTCTCATCCACCTGTTCCCTACTCTCACTACAGATCACAATGCCATCTGCAAATACCATAGTCCACAGGGACTCCTGTCTGATCTTGTCTCAATTCATATTGCAATTTCTATTTGTATTAGAATAGCTTACATTTACTTTCTCTACAAACTGTCTAAATTTTCTTTAAATATAAAATGATTGCTGTGTACCTTGTATCGATTCCTAATTAATGTTTTTATATTATGTCTAATTTGTTATACTTATTTAAACTCAGATGTTTTTATTTTATTTTTGAAGATTGTAAAATTATTGTTCTTAAAATGTTTTTCAATAATTTGGAGCTTTTCTCGATGGCCTCCACAGAAATGGTATTGCATCTAAGATACTGACAACAGCATGAAACTCCTTCAAATTATGGAAGAATAATTCAATGGTCTGAAGTCCTAGAAACACTGTCCGAATTATTGTAGGTTATGTACAAGTATGCAATAACAGAAGTACAAACAGTGTTTGGACCCACAGAGATATACCCTGTGAGACTGGAAGATCCATCAGAGTTCAGCTCTGAGGCCCACTGCTGTTAATACTACTAATGAACTACATCAGCAACAAGTTGGGGGTGGGCAGATATACATTGTCTTTATATGCACATCAGGTGGCATTACAAGCAGATTCGGAACAAAACTTCAGCAAATGATAGGGGAATGTAAAAATGAAGGCACATGGGATGAAACTGAGTAAAAGCAAATCAGTAGTCATAGCAGCAAATTAGAGATATCAGAAAAAGCTGAAAACTGAGACAGAAGGGAAGTAATGAAGACGTTAACAGCTTCAAGTAACTGTGAGGGATAATTAAACAGAGGTGAAATCTAAGGAGGTCAAAGCTAGAATTAGAGGGGTAGCTGTGCTACAGAAGGATGGAAAAAAAGCTGAAAAGTAAGCTATACAAAATTGAAAGGTTTACAAAAAGATGGTACGACCAGTACTTCTGCATTGTATAGCAAACTGGACAGTGAAGGAGTGAAGAGATGAAGACAGATCAGCTGAAAAAGGTAGAGGTGATGGACATGAGATGCCTAAGATGTACACTGTGGACAGACAAAGGAATGATGATTCATAGGATTGTACTAAGATAACTGCCCTTGCGAGCCATTTTAAACCTAGCCAGTTATCCCTTGTGAGACTCAAACCCTGCACTTTGTAAGGCAAACACCTTAACCATTAGGCCACCCTCCCAACCAACAAACCAACAAAACTTCAGCAAATGATAGGGGAATGTAAAAATGAAGGCACATGGGATGAAACTGAGTAAAAGAAAATCAGTAGATTAAAAGTCAAAGTTGCTCCAATTTCAGATTAGGTCAAAGACAACAGATTATAGCAGTTTGGACATGTACAGGAAAGTAGACAATGATTTGGTGAAGAAAATGTTGAAGCTATAGGAAGAAGACAAAAAGAAATGAGGATGCCCAGCAAATATATGGATAGTCTGGGTGAGAGTAGGCCTTAGACAAGTATGCATAACTGCTGAAGAATGTAGGGGAGTGGTACTGAATTTAGAGAGGTGTTAACAGCTGCCTTGTCACCTCAACCCAATGCAGAAAAAGGGAGAAAAGGGGTTGCTGATGGCGATGATGATGATGATGATGGAAGAATACAATACTGCCTTCATGACAGCAGCTAAAATATGCAAGGTTGCTAATTTATATTGGAAAGAAAAGTTTAATGAAACTCTTGAGACTGAATCTTTTCTAAATAGGATTCTACAGATTGTAAAAAAAAAATGGGAAAGACTTTTCAGTTCAGTTTATAATTTGGCATGAAATGAAAGGCAGGAGTACAAACTTATCTTCACAAGAAACCAGGAATCCTGGATATAGTTAAAACATTTTATAAATATGTTTTAGAACATTTGAGCAAAGAAAACATTTGACATGAGCAAAGTTTGCAAAGGCAGGAGGGAGAGAGACATTTTTCTATACATAACATATACAATCTGTCATATACCCAAGGTGCTCCACTTTATGGCAGATATATTATAAGGTTTACTAGTCAGGCTATGTATTCTTATATTTTTGTCTAGGAAAGCTGTATGAGCAACATATATGAAAAAAGAGTATATATTTTTGAAGTAAATGATGTCCTTGCAGTGCCAGTTTGTAATAAAAAGAACTTGATATGGAGGTACACATCAAATGTAATGTCCGCAACAGTAGTGGGTAGATTAGGATAAATGTTTCAGGATATTTTAAATAAATGGATATTAAGATATGTAGTAGAATAATAAATGAATACTCTTATTCAGGTACAAGGAAACTAGAATATATAAGTAGTGAAATCTTAATGATATACTGGAAAGGAAGACATTCAAAGACAGTCATAGGGACTTTGCAACCAGTCACTTTACTAAACTGTGATTACAACAAGTATTTAGCTAGGGCCATGTAAAACAGGCATGATGTGGTCTTATAAAATGATTTGTGCAAAGAAATAGCTGTGGTGGATAAAGGCAAATGCATCAGTAAGATCTTAAAGGGAATGAATAGTGTGCAGAGATGACAAAAATGTGAGGTATATAATAACATCAAACAAAGTATGACAGCACATGTTAGAAAAGTTAAGTTTAGGAAGAAAATGTATTTGATGTAAAGAATGGTATGATATATCATATCATAAAAGTAATTGATATCTAGGTAGTAGCGGAAAACTAAATGCTGGGATTTTATCTGGTATGTGTTGGGTCATTTGCCGTATATATGATTCAACTGGTAAAAGTTATGGAAACATAGGAAAAAAATCTGTTTAATTTGAAGACTTACTGTCCAACACTTTGTGATATACGTCTGCTGACAAATGAAACTTATTCATGAAATATGAATAATATTTGAAGGAAATTAAAACAGAAAATCTTGTCAGGGTGAGCTTCTGTTTATTTATTGAGGAAAGCATTGGATATGGTTTTGAGGGTGTCATAGGAGGTACTAATGGAATTAAAGAGACCATTAATATTATTTCTGTAAGAAAAAAAGATAAATATAAACCATGCAAAGAAAGTTTTACAAGAATGACAAACAGTAGATTGGTGAAGAAATATAATAAGCCTACAGCCAAAAAAAACCCCATATATGATAAAGTGATATTTGTTGAGGCTTAGTTGTTTTAGGGCAGTTGTAGATATTTTACCAGAAAGAAATAACTCAGGTAAAAATATACTTTCATTTCTCAAAGGTATCAGAGACTCAAGATTAAATCTAATAAAAAGGAATGCTATGTAAAGATGAATGAAAATAGATAAACATGCAATACTTAGTATGTTTAGGTATCACACTATATAATACTTTGATTTGGGGCATGGTTTGGGAAAGATGGGGTGAAACTGATAGAAATTCTGACTGAAAATAAGGCAAATTGTTACATATATTGAATAATAACACAAAATGTTTGCTGAGATGTATAAGCATTGGAAACAATGGCAAATTTTACCCATAAAGGTATGGATTCAAAGGTATGGTAAAAAACAGCTGGAAGTAGTATCAGACATGCATAAAGTCAGTCACAATCAAAAGAAAGCAGAACGTTCTGGAAAATTGTGTACTTGTGGGGAAGTCAGCCACAATCAAAAGAAAGCAGAACATTCTGGAAGATTGTATACATAGGTTCATAGGTTTTAGTAGGTAGCCTAGAGCTTTGTGCGAGGCCATTGTAAGCCCAGCCAATCAGCCCCCCTTGGCCTCAAACCCACCACCTGTTTGTGTAAGGCAAACACCTTAACCATTAGACCATCCTCCCAACCCCATGTGGGAATTCTTTCTCTTAGAGACTTTCACATGGCAAGCTACCAGAAAAGGTGACAAAGTATAAAGTAGAAAAAGAGAGGAAAGTCAATAGATGTGATGGCACAACCAGGAAAGGAGTCAGTGAACCACATGCTTTTTTCACTGAAAGAGAATTAGAAACTGATGAAAGAAGGCTGAGGAGAGGTCAAGAATACCAGGACTAAACAATGTGAACATGAATATTATAATGCATGGAGAATATAAAATGAAGATAAAACAGGTAGAGAGAAATTTTACAGAGATATTGGCATGTGTTATTTTCATATAGAAGGAAAAGTGTGCGGCAATCCTACACAAGACATGGAACAATAGAGTTAAGTGCAAGACATACTGTGTTTATTTGATGATGGGACATGGCTAAAATAAATAAGAAAATAAATAAGAAGAATGTGATAAATGCAAATTTATTGATGTGTATGTAGTTGTTATATAGCATTTCCAAATGTTTATACAAATAGTTATACTGATATAATAAAAGTTCCTTAGTAAAAGTCTCCACTATTTTCCATAACTATTACAGCTTGATTTTTCACACATCTGAGCTACCACCAGTCTCAAGGAGATTAACCCTGACATTAATCTGTCATTAGAAGGATACCAACTCAGGGCTTCATCTCCTGTGAGCTGCATTTGTTTGGCCTTACACATGACCACCCCCATTTCTTACATTAACTTAAACACTATACCTCTCTTATCAAGAGCTTCAAATTCTAGATAAAACTGTTGCTGCCCACTTAGTGCCTTTTTTAGACAGAATCCATCTGCCAGGCATCACAACTTAGGAAATTCTTATTTGGAAAACATTAAAGTGGTTATAGTCAATGTCTGGAGTCTTAAAAATAACTGAGTGTTAGGCTTTCCTACAACTTGAACAAATTCATTATTGCACTCTTACAAAGACATGTTTTCGGATAATGAAGGTGCTCTCTCTTTTACTGTGTTTAGTGTCTATCATGTGTCCAGACCTACTGGCAGTTGTAGGGGAGTATCGGTATTTTCAAGGAGATTATTATCTCATAACAGATTCCTCTGGACACAGAATTTCAACTCTTAAATGTCCAAATCACCCTATGCAGCATTAATTGCCACTTCAAAGCTATGTCAAACCCAGAGCTGTTGAACATGCTACACTTAAAGAAATCCCAATCTCTCTGAAACACACGCTCCAGGGACCTAAACATTGTCACCACAATAAACAGAATATGCTGGAGGGTAGATTCCTGTCCCAGAGACTTCCCATACTCTGGAACAAACTACCCATTCATGTTAAGCAAAGCTCCTCATTGGCCCTCTTTAAGAAAAACCTTGACGAGTGGATGGGAAATAGAAAATTGACCCCGGGGATCACTTCTGCAGCACTATTTGACAGGGGCACATGAAAATAATTTTCTTGGGTAACGAAAGCCAAGGAATCTTTTTGGATAGGCTTATATAGGCCCCGGGGTCAATAGCCTAGTACCTACCTATGAATCTATGAACCTATGAACCTATGTCTAGATCACCCCCTATGTCCGGTTCTGAGTAGTATAGGTATCATAAAAATTTGACTGAAATTCTCATTAAATCCAATACCTTTCTATGGGGGGGGGGGCTTCAACTAGCCCTCAGTAAACTGACTGACTTCTCTTAACAGTGGTAAACATGCCCAGTACTTCCTTTTTATTATAAATACCACTTCCCTTTTACAAAAAGTTCACCATTTCACTGACCTCAATACTCTTAATCTTGTCCTCACAAATATGGTTCACTTCTTGCACAATGCCATATGTATCATCATCCCTTGTTAAATCAGACCATAAATCAGTGACATTTTGCTTTAAAACATTTTTGTCTTACAAATACCTCTGTATTTATCGAGTTCTTAACAAAATCTTCTACTGTTACTGGTTTCAGTTTGATGTATTCTATTAATAAAGCTGAACTGCATGCCTCTGACTTCTCTTCCCACTAAGGTAGTTGTATTGATAAAGCAGACCCTATACACAGCTTGAGAAATGTAAATACTAATCCTTAAGGCAAAATATCAGCATAAATAAATTATATAGTAAGAGAAAGAAACTGTTTAATGCTTAAAAAAGGTCTCATTCCACCTACCATAACAGCACATTTATCAAAACTAGTAAAGAGTTAAATGGACCACTGTGGCATTCAAAATTGAGTATGAAATTAAGCCAGAATTTACTACAAATCTGACTACTTGTTATTTTACAAACATGCATGCTTCTATGTTTCTGTTTTAGACTGTAGGAGTCATTTAAGACTTTTGCTTGCTTGAACATGCATGAAGCTGTGTTGTTGCAGAGTTCTGTATCTCTACATTAATATGTGTTATTAGATTCCTTTCCTATCTCTTTTGTCTTTCATTATAGGCAGTGTGAGCAGAGAATGCAGCCAGCTGACAAAAAAACAGACACTTCACTGCAGCATAGTGACATCTATATAATTTTCTAGCATATATCTACTGTATTACCTCAAATTATCGTCAACAAACTCAGGATTCCCAGTTTTGTCTCCCTTCTGCAGGTCCACAGGATCCATAGTCACATCGGCCATGGCATGCTCCTAACCCAGCCAAAGAAGTGGCTGAGGCTTGTGTGTGGGATGGGAGTATCTCATCTAGGAAGAGTTCAAGCCCATCCCTGTCAGGCAGCCCTCCTGAATCACTAACCCTGACTTCACTAGAACTGGAGTGAGTATTTAAGGCTTCAGCTAACTGGATGATGACAGAATTAGTTGGCATTCAGCAACCCTCTTGCAATGAGTATAGCTTCCAACTCATTGGACTGGATGGCTGATGCCATCGGACCATGAGAGTGACTGAAGCTATGGCCACCAGTCACGTGGATGCAGTACAAATACCTACTGATTCCAAGAGATGTCATGTGGCCCTGCTGGGGGCAGTTAGGTTGACTGTACCCCATGCAGCCCAGTGCTACTGTTGTGCGATTTGCTTGTCAGTGTTATGTGTTTCATTTGCTTCCTTATGCATTCATATTTATCCTCATTTGTCTTTGGATTTCTATGTGTGTCTGAGCGCCCCATTACCTTTCTCATCTTCTCCTTCCCTTCTTCCTTTCTATATAAAATGGAACCTTAAGGACCAATAAATATCCTGTCTTCTCCCAACCTGCTTTACCTTACAGTGTTCAAAAATACAAGAAAAGGCCCAAAATAAAGATACTCCACAATTTATTAAACACATTCATCTTGTACCAAACAAGACTTCATCAAAATGTATATTAAACCCACTGGCCCAGCTTTTGTCATGAAACATAACAAAAACATCCAATGAAATGTAATGAATGACATCAATCATATATTTAAGTTTTACAACTTTATATGTGCTCATATGTAAAGAAAAATCTGCTCATGTATCAATCTTAAAACTACTAACAATATTAACATTCTCATTTAAACGGAGAATTCTGTCTGCCTCAAATGTTAATTGCCATTGCAGTACCAAATCAATAACTTGTTTTTCTAATTCTCTTCCCATTCATCTTGAAATATTTTTCTAAAATGAAAAACACTATTTTTTTTTAAACTAGAACATGAAATACTGTGTTTTGCCAGATCGTTCAATTTTTTTTTCTCTATGACATGGTTATGCTGGTATATCTGCTTTTTCAAAACTTTATACATTTTTCCTATATAAAATGTGGGGCATGAAAGACAAAATGGCCAATATGCTACTTTATTACAATTTCAAACATCCCTTCCTATAATGTGTCACATGTTTCTCCCCAATCAAAACAAAGCTACTAACATTCATAAATTTACATTGTTTGCATGCCCTGCTTCTAGCCATACCTAATTGCTTATGGCTTATTCCATCATAACTTTACATTTTTGTACTCTAACTTAGTATTCATGTTAAACCCATTTTTATATGAAAAATGGGTGCTTTTCCATATTTTATCCAACAACCCCCACATCATATTTTGAAATATTTCAATTCTTCTTCAAAATTTCCTGTATTTTAATATATTCCAAATATTAGCAGTATTCCATGTATGGAGACATAAATTTGGGCCAGTTCAGAAAAGGAAAAGAAGAAAGGTTATTACAACCTAAGTAATGAGGACAGTTCTGCGCTGAATCATCTTTCTCAAAATAAAAATGTACACATAATGGGACCAGATAGGTGGGGTGGAGTAATCATTATGAACGTCATCATGTACAGAAGCTGAGATGTAGCAAAAAGTGGGCTTATATCGGAACATTGAAATGGCAAAATATTGAATGCCGTTGCATCGAACTGGTTACATCGAACCAACAAAACATCAAAAGGCCGTCAATGACAGCTTCCAATGGGGACATAACACAAAAAAGCTGTAGGCAGGGGCACCCCTACACCCCCCGCTACTTAAATATACCAACTCCGAGATCGTGCCACAGTGCAGAAAATGGAAATCTTCCATTTTCACACTGTAGTGCACTGAAGTGCGATCCCTGGAGTGGAATATTTAAGTGGCAGGGGGTCTGGGGGGTGCAGGGGGTCTTGCCCCCTTCATGTAGTAATTTGTTTTTAACATTCACTCCACATATGAGTGAGTTTTGTTGTTTCGATGTTATGCGTTTCGATGTAAGCATTTCAATGTTACGGCATTCAATATTTTGCTATTTCGATGTTCCCATATACACCCCAAAAAGTTGTTGATTTAGGAATTGCAGTGGCAATAAAAAATTGAGGTGGACAGAAGTCCAAGTTTAAATGAGAATATTTGTATTGCTAGGATTTTAAGATTCGTTTTTGGTTACCTGTGTGCCTGCTTTTAATTTTTACATTACAGTGTTCCTGCTGTGGGTTCATCTGCTTGCACTGTCACTTTGTGCTTTCCTGTACTGTCCTTTCCACCCCTTTTAATGAACCAATAAACTGTACAGCTTCATAGACACATGCTCACTGCTCCTTACCACCTGCAGTGTTCTTTTTCTTTGGTGCATGCACTGTCTGCTTAGAAATACAGGTGACAGGTCACACTACCTCCTATATTTCTCATTTAAATTCTGGCAGGTGTCATACAATGTGGCACTTGGCTATGTTACTCTGCTTCATTTAGGAAGTTTCCACTTTACCTTAGCTATCTCCCTGAAGTACAACAATCTGTCTACTTATGTTATTTGCCTCAATTTCTTTATTTATGTCTACTTACCACTACTATGTTTTCTGCCTGTGTGTTATTCACTCTGCAACACTTTAATGCCCCTCACTATCAATCCAGCACTGTATTGCTGGTCAATCTGTATTCATAAAATTAATTGAGATGTTTTAAATTGAATTGCATTGTGACTGAAAAATCTTTTGTTACAGTATTTAGAGGCAAGACAAAACCTTTTAGTTTTATCATTTTAATATTCTTTATAAAAATGTCTGTGTGTTCATTTGCAAGTTTGCACTTTGGCACCTACAGTGTGTAGTACGTTTTATCTTTTCACTATAAATTTTGTATAAAAATGAAGTAGCAAGTTCAATATTTAGCATTATCCCATAATGATATATCATTGTTCACAAGGTAAACCTCTGAAAAATAGATAAAAATGTTATTTTATCTATAGATCCAAATAAGCTAAAACTAACCTCATATCTATTTATACTTGTGAGTTTCAGCTGACTCCTATAATGACCCCATAAGCAGCCATGGCTATTCATGCAGTTTGCTAAGGGGGCGGGGGGGTAAAAGTAGATTGCAAGGCCTTTTACTATCACACACACAGCCGATTTAGAAGTTGCTAATTTGCCTACCGAATGTCTCCTGAATGTGGTTGAAAACTGGAGCACATGGGAAAAACAGATGCAAACACAACACAGGGAGAGCATGCAGACTTCACACAGAAGGCCTCTGCCAAGAATAAAAAACAGGCAGCATTTTTGTTGTGATAACAAACCTACACACTGTGCTACTGTGCAACCCTAACCTCATATACAAATGAATAAGAGTTCAATTGGCATTAATCTTATTTTATTTTATTTATTTTACATTTGTTAACCGGGCTAGTCCAACTGGATACATGTCCATTTTCAGTGGAGCCCCGAGGAGAAAAGCTCCGCTAACTACTACTTAACAAGTTAAAAAATATACAGAATTATGCAATAAAAAGAAAACATTTGCTTTAAATTTCTTCCAGAATGTATAGACACAAAGTACAATATGAGACTTAGCAGGTGAATAAGATTAGATATTTTACTTAGTTATAGTATTACTACATTATACGTGAGAAGCAAAATTAGATTTATGTCTATTAATAGAGAGAGAGATAGGAATAATTAAGAAGTGGAAGTTGTGGTATACTAGAGTTAGGAGGAGAAGGAGAGGGAGGTCAGAAGAAAGGAAGGAGGGAAAAAAGAAAGAAGTTAGCCAGGGTTATAGCAAGAGCATAGCCAGTGGTTGGTTAGGAAGATTTTGAGTTTGTTTTTAAATAGTGGAATTGAGGTCAGGGATGTGAGGTCTGGTGGTAGTTGATTCCAAATTTTGCCAACTGAGTTGGAAAATGTGGAGTCACCTGCTATGTTATTTGATAGAGAAGTTTGAATCAGTATTTTGTTAGAGGAGCGAAGGTTCTTCATATTGTTATAGGGTTTTATGAGGGTGGAGAGCATTGGTGTGTTCTCTAGGTGATGAAGGGCTTTGTGGGCAATTGTAAGTTGATAGTATTGTATTAGGTGGGGTAGTTCCAGCCAACCTAGTTTTGTGAGATTCAAGCAATGGTGAGTCCTATATGGAGAGGCTGTAGCAAATCTGGCAATGTTGTGGTATGATGTGGCTAGTTTATTGAGATTAAACTTAGAAAGATTAGTGTATATGGGGGAAGCATATAATAGGGTAGAGATTAAGTGGGTTCTGGCTATATTAGATCTGGCTTCAGGAGTTAAGCAAGATTTGATTCTGTAGAGAGAACCTAGTTTTCTGTTAGTTGTTTTATTGTTGAGTTAATATGAAAGTCAAATTTTAGTTGGTTGTCAATAGTAATACCCAAGAGTTTGGTTGTTTGGTCTGGAGTGATGAGGGTGCCATTATTGGATGTGAGTGTGAAATCCATTGAGGGAGACAGGTGTGTGGGTGGAAAGATGAGAAGTTTGGTTTTCTTGGGGTTGAGGAGGAGACAATGATTAGCGAACCATTGCTCTATGGTGGTGAAGGTTTTTTGTGTGAGGGAGTGAAGTTCAGTCTGAGTTAAGGCAGAGCAAATGATGGTAGTGTCATCTGCATATTGAATACAGGTAGATAGAGGTGTGGATAGATGAAGGTCATTTATAAAAATGGAAAACAGAAGAGGACCTAAGATGGAGCCCTGAGGGACTCCTATAGAGGTGGGGAGAAGATCAGAGAGATGGTTGTCCCAGAGAACTGCCTGTTTGCGATTTTTGAGATAGGATGTGAACCAGCTTAATGCAAGCTTGTCCAGGGAGAGGGATTTTAAACGATGTAAGAGGAGTTGGTGATTAACCATGTCAAAGGCTTTTGACAGGTCAACAAAGAATGCTGAAGAGGGAGTATTATTGTTGCGATTTTTGTTTATATAGTCTATGAAGGATAGTAAGGCTGTGGTAGTACTGTGGCATGGTCGAAAGCCATGTTGGCAGTTAGCTAGGAGATTGAAGTTTAGTAGGTGGTTAAGTAACTGTTTGTGGATGCATTTCTCCATTATTTTTGCAAGAGGGGATAGTAAAGCTATGGGGCGGAAGTTAGAATACTCCGTAGAGTCACCTCCTTTGAAAAGGGGGATAATATGTGAGATTTTCCATACTGAGGGGATAGTACTTTCCTTTAAGGTCCTATTAATCAATACAGAGATGGGGTAGGCTATAGCTTTTGCACTTAGTTGGTGGTATTCTGCTGGTAATTTGTCAGCTGAGGGGGTTGTTGGTTTAAGTTTTTGAAGTAAGGACAATATATAGGAGGTGGGTATAGGTTTAAGATGAAATGGGGGGGGTGGAGCTAGGGGTTAATATTTTGGAGGTATCAGGGTTTTGTTGGTTAGCTAGTTTTAGTATAGCCGAAGTAAAGAAGGTATTAAAGGCATTAGCTGTTTGTAAAGGAGAGTCAGGGTTAGAGCCTAGTGGATTAGGTGTGACAGCTTTGGCAGGGGATAGCAGTGTGTTAATAGCGGTCCAAAATTTATGTGGTTGGTGAAGGGAAGATTGTTGTAGTTGAGTATAGAAATTTCTTTTATCTTTTAGGATGGCTTGTTTTGTCATATTTCTTTTTTGTTTAAAAGTGAGATGATCAGTTATGTTTTTAGTGGTTCGCCATTTAGTCCAGGCTTTGTTTCTATAAAGTATTAGTTGTCTGGTTGTGTTTGAGAGCCATTTGGCTTAATCTTTGTCGACCAGCACTTCATATGGAAACACATATTGCAATATGAGCAATATTTAAGGAATGCAATGCATTATAGCATATATAGGAATAAGCTAGACATGTCCAAGGTCTTCCAAAAGCAAGAGGATTTTGATAATGCAGTATGATATAGCAGGACGTGAATACAGCGTTTTGGGAAAAATATGTAAGATCTCATATTACTGCAACACTTTCCTTAATGTGTTTGAGATAATGATCTTATCTGTACAATGTAGCATTTGACATAGAATCATTGTGTGCAATGCTGATGGACTTGTTTTTATAACAACTGCATTGTTCTGTATTGCTAAAGATTCAATATGTTTATATATTTAGCATGGTCAATAACATGGAGAGTTTTGAACACTAGAATCTTTTCAGAAAGCAGCACATTTAAAACATCTACCTAGTTAGATGACCTTGACAAATAATCAAAAACTACTCAGTATTATCCTATCAAGGCTTTCCTTTTATAAGAAGTATTATTAACCAAGTATGGTCTATCTGTAGGTGAGTAACATCTAGTTGCTTGAGCATCATTTGTCCGAAGCACAAAATGCCAAGGTGTCACCACTGACTTCCAGGCAGAATCATTAGTGGTGGAATTTCTAAGCAGGCACTAACAGTGATTCCTTTGTTGTGAGTAATTTCTCCCTTCTTTGTGTTTGTAGGATTGTGGAGTTGGTATGTACAAATTGTGAGGGTATGGGGGTTGCACTCCACGCAGGGATACAGGTATGGGGCATAATTCTGCAACAACACTTTCTATGATAATAGTGTTCACTGTTTTGGTTCCTTGGTATATTGACATTCAAGGCTCAATAGTAGAACAATGTAAAAATAAGGACTATATCACTTGAGTCCTACATTTCTATAATTTTATAGTTCACTAGATATTTCATAAACAGGGCAGATCTTTTTTTTTCTTTTTTAAATAAAATGAGATTACTTTGGTGCTAATAAACAGCAATGGCTGATTAATTATGTTTGGCCTACTACAAGTATATTGTATCTGGTCTAATAGGTGAGTGAGTGAGTGAGTGAGTGAGTGAGTGAGTGAGTGAGTGAGTGAGTGAGTGAGTGAGTGAGTGAGTGAGTGAGTGAGTGAGTGAGTGAGTGAGTGAGTTAATGTTAACTGTGCTGGTCCTACTGGGTAGAGTTCATTAACAGAATGAACCCAGGGAGAAAATCTCCCAGTAATGATTGCAACAACAAATAAAAGTTAAAAGATTAATGGTTACATTAAAGTGTGATTTGGCATAAAACATAATCTTAATAATTAGATAAATGCACACCCTTAAAATAGGACTAATAATTAAACATATTGAACTAAACTTAATGTTTTAGAGCAACATGATTCATCATAGCATACATAATCCAGGCGATGCATTCCATAAAGCTTGAGTTTGCTTTTAAATTCTGTAAAACTTTCAGCAGTTTTAATGGATAGTAGTCTTTCTACAGCAAGTTGCCAGGGATACCCTTGCAGTAATGCTACCCATCCCTCCATTGGCCTTTGAGGTATGCAGTAGCCTTACACAAGATCTGATTTCCCTAAGACTGTTGTGTTGCTTTAGGAGTAAAGAAGGATTACCACAATAATTATTATGTAACATTCAAAGGTTAAAACATGCTGAAAACAAGTCATTTTCTATTTACATGTCATTCATGCCCTCTCAAGAAGGGCTGCAAATGACTGCAGAATGTAATTAGTTTGGTAGCAGAGCTGGTTACTCAGTTGTAAATTCTTAATCGCTTTTAGTAAGGCTATGCACAGCCAAACTACAGAAGAGAAAACTAGGAAGTAAAACAACTGTGCTACATTAATTTTGCATTCGTTCATAAGGAAAGCGGTCATGCTCTAGGCTCCAGTTTGTTTTTCCAACAACTTATTCCACACGTCCCTTGATAGATTTATATTTGTACTAACTTATGTCTACATACTTCTAAGACTTGACTATTTCAATAGAACCGGTGCTTTCCATGACTAGCAGTCAGGGTTGCCAGTATAATTCATTTTTTGTTTGATGAAAGATATAATTTTTGACGTTTTCATCAGTGAATTAGCCAACAGTCAGGTAATTATAGAGTTGGTACAGGAGAAATTATTTGTAACTCATCAGAGGTTCCCTTTTTTACATCTTTTATATTCTGTAGTGTTAGTTACATGCTTCCTTTCCCACTTTAACATGGCCAATAAATTTAAAGTATAGTCAGTTTTTAATAGCCAAAAAGTACCAAGCAGTCTTCTCATATAATATTTACTGTTAATTAATAAAGAAACTTTTTCAAGATTGTATAACACAGGTGTCGCAGATGGGCATACCTCTATTTTAGTAAGCAATAAATGGAAAAAAGATCTTGGTTATAATAGGTTCATAGGTAGGTACTAGGCTATCTTCCCGAAGGCATTTATAAGCCTAGCTGGAATGTGTTGGCTTACGTCTCCCCCTTAGATTAGTTCCCTGTGCCTCTGTCCAGCAGAGCCACTGAAGTGATCCCCGGGGTAAACTTTCTGTTTCCCATCCACTCGTCAAGGTTTCTTTTGAAGAGTGTTAGTGAGGAGTTCTGCTTAATGTAGATTGGAATCTTATTCCAGAGCATGGGAAGTCTCTGGGACAGGAATCTATCCCTCCAGCATGTCCTATTTATTGTTGTGGTGAGGTTTAGATCCCTAGAGCATGTGGCAGTATGCAACTGAGTACAGCTGAAGTTTCTTCAGTCAAGCTGCATAGGGCATCTGTTTGAGGCCAGTGATCCTCTTGGTGAGGTACTTCTGTGGTCTTTCTAGCTGTTGCAGGTGTCTTGTAGTGTACATCCCAAATGGGGCATTGTACTCTATGATGGGTCTGATGAATGATGCATAGAGGGGCACAATGACCTCTTTTGATATGGATGCAAACCCTTTTGTGATTAGGTGGGCCACATAGAAGGATTTTCTAACCACTTTGGCAATGTGATTGTGAAAGGAGAGGTTACTATCTACTTGGGTCCCCAGATCCCTTATTACATCTTCCATATTTAGGGGGCTACAAGCCATGTGGTAGTTTGTGGGTACTTTGTTTTTTACAAAGGGGATAACTGCACTTTCTAGCATTTAGCTTGAGGCCATGGTTTTGACCATATCAACAATAAAAAATGTATTAATGTTGGAAAAATATGAACCATTATAAACTTTTAGAAAATAATATTTAAAATTGACTGATCACAGTTTCAAATCACCATATGGTGAACTGTATGTTTTTATTTTTCCCTCACTACTAATGCCTATTTCAGTTTGCTGTCATGACAGATTATGCTTTGGGTACTTATGGTAAATCTGTTATTGACCATTTAAAATCTAGAATTCTTTCTAAAGATTCCACATTTTTACATCATTGTATCTATAGGTACTGCTAGGTGTTCACCTTCCACTTATTTTTTTTTCTTGTTGTCAGCTCTGCCTTACATATTCTGCCAAGTGTAGCTCAAAGATGAAATGTCATATAATTGCAATAATGGCAGTGCATTTGTAATTATGTCTCAACAGTGGTCAAACGGATAACTATATAAAAGACTGTTGCCTTTATTAGGCTAACCTTCTCAGTATAAGGCATAAGGAAAGTATCAAAATAAAGTAAACGTTTATCAGTCCACAGAGCAGGATTGCAAAGAATCAGAATTTGGAATTTCAGGTCTCGGGCAATTGCCAATTCAGGTAATCTGGCTCCATGAAATAGCCCCATAATATTTATTATTCAAGTCTGCACTGCTGTTTTACTTTATCAATACTGGAGTATTTGATTTCTGTCCTCAAGTTTGAAAACAGGAGACTGCATCAGATCATTACTCCTTTTCATAGATGTTCATTTGAATATGGTACACTATTTTGGAACATAAGATAATCCAGTTAAGTACTTCTTTAGCTAATTAACTGACAGAGATCTGTTTTTTATTACACAGTTGATCTTAGACAGATGAAATCATTAAAATCATACTAATTTGCTGAACATAGGGGAAAGTAATGTTGTCTGCATCACTTCCACTCATGCTCAGCAGAGTTCATGCCAGAGAAATAATAAGAAAAAATGTAGACTTCCTTAATTGTGGTTAAAAGCAGCCGTATGCTGATTGCCTGATAGCATCTGTCTAGTAAACTTGTATATTTGATTCCACATCTAAGACTCATTGAGTATTATGCAGGATTTAAGGATGAGCTCAAATGATTGCATATGAAATGTCATTTTAATCAAAAGCAGACAACTAACTTTTCCTTTAATGAGATTTACATTAGATAAGTGCAGGTGTCAGTTACTCATAGTGGAAGAGAAATATTCCTTTATTTACAGAAAATGGCCTTACAATGGATGGCAGCAGGAATATATGTGGGATACATAGTGTGTATGCAAGAACACACATGCATCATACCTCTCAACTGTATAGATTTTTGCAGAATGTCCAAATTTTTGCCTCATATTTTTTGACCATTTTTCATAAAATTGTGGTTTTCTGGCAAACTAGTGGCAAATCATTAAAGACTGATGTTAGAAATTAACGGCAGACATTAAAGTTTCAGACTTTATACCCTACAGAAAATTAATGCTAATGCAAAACCTGTTATTCTATTAATTTTCTAAGTTTGAAAGAGCAATATTTAAAAATTGTCCCTGTTTTTGAGCTTTTGTCCCCCCTTTTATTTATGGCTTTGTCCAGATTTCTTGCTCTAAGAAGTTGAAAGGTATGACATGGGTGCACACATACACACACACACACACACACACACACACACACACACACACACACACACACACACACACACACACATGCAGGTCAGTATAGGCATTAAATATGCTTGTCCTTGTTTGTGCACTATCTGAAAAGCTGCCTTAAAGGAGCTAATTCAGTACCATTGGTATTACCTGATATAGTGCATATAATGCAGCACTTAACTAAAAATTGAGTTTATTATTAACTTTGAAACATATTTTCAGTTTCGGTTGTCATATGTGATAACGCGGCATCACTGCACTGAAAGACATTATCATCTAACAGTGAAATGTGTATCTGAGCAGCTGATAATTTAGATCTTGTCTGTATGTTCTAGTGTAACAACATAACACAAGAGAACACATCAAATGGATTGCACTGTTAGTACAATCAGAATATTCATGCAGAGTAAAACAGAAATGACATCACATACAGATGAGATTTATTTCCCATGACCCCAGTCACAGAATTCAGTATTAAAAATAAAATCTAATAACCTTTAAGTTGACATCTGTCTTTATCACATTTCGAAACAGGTATTACTGTGACTCTAAAAATCAAAAATTTGAAGTTTTAAAACTAGTTAGACAGTAATGTTCATTTCATCATTTCAGGTGAGATTTTTTCAGGGTTCTGCATGTATACTGCATACACGCCTTTTCTTATGTGTACAATAAATCGTAAAAAAGATCAGCCACTTTAAATGTACTGCAAAATCAGTCACCTTAATGATGATGTCCTGTTTTTGTACTATAGCAAAATGGAGGAAAGAGTAAGCTTGTTACACAATAAAATCTCCAAAAGCAATAGAAGAGTGGATTGAATGGTAACTCACAAACAATATAAAAAGCTACAAAAATAATATTCATATTAGTGATTGCTAAGTATGAACATTATTTATGTAGCTTTTATATATATTATAGTATTATTTGTTACATGGTAGGTCCATACTGCTTTATATAATTAAGTGGAATTTGTGGTTGCTAGGATAAGTATTCAGGGGGTCTTTTGTTTTTTTAGGTCAGGATTTTGAGATTGGTTAGGTTCACATATACTTCTCATGGCATAATAATGGTATAATGTGGTTGTTGTATAATGTGGTTGTTGTAATGCATTAACATCAATGCTTGAATTTCATGATCTAAATGAAGAAACTGTGTGTGAATTATGTCATCCAATGTGTTGTAAGGGTGATGGACAAAAATCATGGTCAGTGATGCAACTTGTAGTACACTTGGCTTTGATGCAGAAGGCTGTGGGTTCTATTCCCAGATCAGGTAAATAGATTGCTGCCCCTGCAGTGCAAAGTGAGTGGGTGTTGCAAGCCACATTGCTCTTGTTTCATAGGTTCATAGGTGTGTAGTAGGCTAATGGCCCTGGAGCCTTTACAAGCCTAGCCCATAGAAGTGCCCTGGCATCGTGCCTCCCGATGTTAGTTCCCAGTGCCTCTATCAAGTAGAGCCACTGGAGTGATCCCCGGGGTGAACTTTCTGTTTCCCATCCAGTCATCAAGATTTCTCTTGAAGAGGGCCAGTGAGGTGGTCTGCTTGACATGTATGGGAAGTCTATTCCAGGGCATGGGCAGTCTCTGGGTTATGAACCTGTCCCTCCAGCATGTTCTGTTGATTGTGGTAATGAGGTTGAGGTCTCTGGAGCATGTGGTGCAGAGGGTTGGGATTTCTTTAGATGCAGCATTTCTAAAGCAGCTGGGTCAGACATGACTTTGTAAGTCAAGCAGACATTGCTTCTTAGTAGACAACATGAGACAGAGAATAGCTGGATTTTTTTGAGTCTGTCCATGTATGACATGTTTAAGGCCTAGGATTCTCTTTGTGAGGTACTTTTGTGGCCTTTCCAGCTGTTGCATGTGTCTAGTAAGGTACATGCCAAATGGGCCATTATACTCGATGGTTGGTCTAATGAAGGAAGAGTAGAGAGAGATGATGACCTCTTTTTTCCTGTATGCAAAACCCTTGGTAATGAGGTGTGCCGCACAGAAGGACTTTCTGACCACAGTGGCAATGTGGTGGTCGAAGGAGAGGTTGCTGTCAACCTGTGTCCCCATATCACTTATAACATTTTCAGTATTCAGTGGCCACCCATCAATGTGGTAATTAGTGGGAACTGAGTTTTTCCCAAAGTGGAAGATGACGCATTTTTTGGCATTAAGCCTAAGGCCATGGTTTTGACACCAGTCATTGGTCTCAGTGAGGCCTTTCTGTAGGATGTCTACATCACTTGGGGAGTTAATAATGGCTCCTAGCTTGCAGTCATCTGTGAACTTGATCAGCCAGAGTCCCCCCATGTTGGCCTGGACTTCTGAGAAGTAGATGCCAAACAGGAGAGGACCCAGGACCGATCCCTGTGTGACTCCACTTGTGAGTGATTGGCAGTCTGACTTGGAGTCTGCTACTTTCACACTGTGGGTTCTATCTGTGATACAATTTGCAACCACCTAGTGATACAGAGGTTGATGCCTAGTTTGGTAAGTTTATCAATAATTCCTGAGTGGGGAATGGTATCAAAGGCCTTGGCAAGATCGAGGTAGGCTGTATGTACCTAACCAGGCATATCCAACAATTGGAATGTCCACAGAGGTTCCTCACTAAACAAATTCAAGGCATGCCTGCAGATCCTGGTATTTTATGACTTTGTGTCTCTCTGTACACAAGACACTGTAGTCACTGGGTGTGGTGATTTCAATGATCAATGCTACTTTTGTCTTCTTATCATGGACCACTATATCTGGTTTTCTAGCATCTATCTTTTGAACTGTTTTGGTAATGGGTGATCCCATGTGATGTAGACTTCATCATTTTCTATGATGCTTTGTGGGTCCCATATGTCTGAGATGGTGATAGCTCAGGTGGATTTACAAGATCTCATGGTGCCCAATAGAAACAGTAGTGGACATTCTCTGATGCCCTGTCAAAATTTCTGCTCAGTATAAATGCCACCTTACTTTCCCCTGAAGAGAGGCCACTAGCCAAGTGGGACTAACCCAGTCAATAAAGGATAAAGGAGCTGACATTGAATCTCACACTGACACAAATGTTCTACAGGAGGGGCTGACACAGACAAACAACTGGTGTCAGAACCTGGACTAAAACTAAATGCCAGGAAAAGCATACTAGTGTCGTTTGGGAAGTCATCCATCCCTGGTAACTATCATATTGACAACAAACCTCTTAGAGATGATCCAGTAGTCAGGGACTTAGTGACACACACATATAGTAATCTAGCCTGATGATCCAGTAGTCAGGGACTTAGGGACACACACAGATAGTAATCTAGCCTTTGATCATCATGTGTCTACAGTGGTAAGGAAATCATTCTATACTGTGCAACCTATAAACAAAGTTATGGCATCCAAGTCCAAGGAAGTCATTGTTTCACTGTATTCGGCATTCATCAGACCTATCATTGAGTGCAATGTCCCCTTTGGTATGTACCTAACCAGGCATATCCAACAACTGGAACGTCCACAGAGGTTCCTCACTAAAAGAATACAGGGTGTAAATAATATGTCCTATGCAGATCACCTCAAAGCCCTACCACTGTGTTCTGTCTCCTACAGGCTTTTGAGGGGAGATCTATGCCTGGCATACAGGGCATTGTCAGACCCCATTCTGATGGCCCTCCTTCATATCCACAAAATAAACAGCACCAGAATTACCCATTCTAAAGACTTAAACTTTGCCTGTGATATAAATAGAACCTGCTGGAGAGATAGGCATGTATCCCAGCGACTAACCCATCTATGGAACAGACTCCCCATCCATGTGAAGCATCGTTCCTCCTTAACCCAATTCAAGTGCAACTTGGACAATTGGATGGGAAACCAGAAATTCATCCCTGGTCTGGCACCTATGTCTCTAATGGACACAGGTAATCTGTAAATCGTTCATCTCCCAGGCCCATGCTTATACTTATTAAGGGTAGCAGAACTTGCCAGAGATTTGGGATGCATGGCTAGGCTTAAAAAGGCCCTTGTGGTCATTAGCCTAGTAAACACCTATGAACTTATGAACCTATAAAATAAATTATAAATATCTGAGGTGTTATACTTATGAAACGTAAGGTGCCATGATTTGAAATATTGCATAGATGTTCCTGATGTTTCCATTTTTCCTCCAAGCCATACCTCCCCTACACATCCACAGATGCACACAGCCACAGGCATGTAGAAACATATACACGCATGCACGGTCACACAGACACACACAAACATATTTTCACACACACACACAAATAAAACTAATGACACCTTAAAGAAACTTACTATGCTGATCTCATTTAGACGTGGCATGATAATAAGACTCAGACACTTGAGGGGATTCATGAAGGTTAACTACATGGTGTACACCTTGTATAAACTGTGCAGTAACCCTTTGGGATTCAGAGAAAGCCCTAACATGGTGCTCTAGCACAAAGACTTGCAGCACCACATTGGGCTGTCTCTGAGGCCATGCTACATACCAATAAGGCATTTAGGAGAAAGGCGTATGCTAATTAGTCATGTGCTCTTGCCCTCGTGAGCCAAGCAACTCATAGACTTGCTTAGCAGTATAAATTAGCATGTATGCTGCTCCCACATTGTGACAGTAAACATGGACAAAAGGTGGTGTTCAGCATAGCAGGAAAGGTAAGTACTGTGGGTTTTTATGGTAAGGTTGAGTTGGGAGGTACATGAGTGAGTGTAGGCAAGGGGCTGTATGTGTGTGGTGTGTGTGTGTGTGTGTGTGTGTGTGTGTGTGTGTGTGTGTGTGTGTGTGTGTGTGTGTGTGTGTGTGTGTGAATGGATGAAAAGAAGGAGTATGTAGGTGAGTTCAATTGGGTAGGCGCCTGCGTGTGGTGTGTGCATGCGCATGCTGGTGTGTGTGTGTGTGTGTGTGTGTGTGTGTGTGTGTGTGTGTGTGTGTGTGTGTGTGTGTGTGTGTGTGTGTGTGTATACATATGTAAATATGCAATATGGTTGCATATGACAATCTAAATGTGTCTGAATTATATTCTCTTATTTTGCCCACTCTGATGAAAATGAATCTACACTGTAGCTTGGTAATGTGTAAGAATTGTTACTCTGGAAGGCATTAGCTGAGGTGCTAATTGTCTGGATTTTTATACATTATTAAAGCATCACTCAGATATCATGTCATTGTTTTTCTATTTTTATTTGTTTGTTGTACACACAGTATAAGCAATGACAATAATATTCTCCATTGGGCTTCTGACACTAAAGCAACATAATTGAATTATGACAATGTACACTTGGTGACTTTACAACCCTCTTTTTTTCTAGAGAGCTGAGTTTTTGGAAGGAATATTGATTACTTCATT
The DNA here is from genome assembly GCF_019279795.1 of Protopterus annectens. Taxonomy (NCBI): domain Eukaryota; kingdom Metazoa; phylum Chordata; order Ceratodontiformes; family Protopteridae; genus Protopterus; species Protopterus annectens. The sequence continues at coordinate 1,781,506,038 of NC_056731.1, forward strand.
TCTTGTACTTCTCTAACTGGACAGTTTTGAGGTTTATCATAATTTTGGGAGCTGTGTGATTCAATCAGTACTCCATTTCACAAAGTAAATGAAGATGCATCCCTATGAGTGGCTGTGTGTAACTGCCCAGAGAATCAGTTTTGCTGTGAGTTCAATATTGACGTTTGAATTATGTTCTTTTGAGGTTATTACTAAATGTGAATGGAGATTTCCTATAAAATGTGCACACCTGCTGAATGGGCATAATGACTGGGCTTCATTTTAATCTATTAACTTTATCATCATCACCAACAATGACCACCTTTTTCCCATTTTCGACATGAGGTCGGGTGTTGTGTCAGCTGCCACTATCTCTCTTGAATCAAGGCCAATCTCCTACCTTATTTGACAGTTATACCTCAATGTTGCAAGTTCTCTCAGACAATTTATTCACCTTTTGCTGGAGGTTCTAATTTCCTTTTGCCTTCTTCCTGTATGTCCCAAATCTTCACCAGATTGTCTTCTGCTTTTCTTCACAGTTGTCTAGACTACTGTAATCTGCCCACTTTGATTTTCTCTGCAGTTAGAGCTACTTTGGCTTCTGTTCCGATGCCATCATTCCTTCATCTGTCCCACAGCGTGCATCCTACCACCCATCTCAGGCACCTCATCTCTGTCACCTCTAGCTTCCTCAACTGTTTTACCTTTATCACCCAGATTTCTATACCATATAATAGTACTGGTCACACAACAGTTTTGTACACCTTAATTTCAACTTTCTTTGCATTCTTCTGTCTTGCACTTCTCCTGATACTCCACTGCCAGTTGACTGCAGCCCCTCTGATTCTAGCTTTGACCTCCTCATTCAGACTTCCCTTCTCCTCAACCATCCCTCCCAGATACTTGTAGCTGTTGACCTGTTCCACTAGTTTCTCTTATATCTCAATTACCAGTGTCTTTTGATTTCCCACATTGTTGCCATTATAATTGTCTTATCTGTATTCAGTTTCATAATTCATCCCTTCAGTTTTACATTCCATTCCCCTATCATTTGCTGAAGTTCTTTTTCAAAGTCTGACTGTAATGCATATAGCAATTATGTTGATCTGTCTGCTCCGACCTGTTTGCTAATGTTGTCCATTAGTAGGATGAACAGCAGTGTGGTCAGAGCTGAACCCTGATGCACATCCTTCCCAATGGGCACCCTTCTATGAGACTGAACACTGTTTGTACTTGAGTCTTTGGGTCATTGTACATAGCTTGCATAATTCTACCAATGTTTCTCGGATTCAAAACTACTCTAGGACTGCCCAAATCAGCTTTCTTGGATTCTTGTCATATGTTTTGTCCAACTCTATGAATGCCCTGTTGCATTCTTTGCTCATTTTTAGCTTCTTCTCAACTATCTGTCTTAATGCAAACATTGGATCAGGTCTTATCTTACTTTATTCAGAAAGTCTATTTCGGATCTGTTCACTATTGGGATATTGATCTGAGAGTGATTCTTGATAAATTTGCTGGCTTGTTTCAGTCTCTGACCCTTATAGAATATGGAGCAGGTCTGAAGCTAGCACCCTTTCTATGAAAGGAACTGAGTTTAGCCACGCATAACCTACATGGAACAATAATTCTGCTCTCCGCATAGAAAAAAATGATTTGTGTCACTTTGGTTTTAATAGCAAGACCTATATATCATGTCACTATGTTTCTACTCAAACATTTTACATTGCATATATGCTGTATATGTAAATGGACAGATCCTGTGATTAAATGCTGTATAATTTGTACATATTAAATTGCAATGTACTTTGCATTTTTTCCTCTAAAGGTGCCAAGAGAGGTAGAGAGTCTATGCAAATGTATAGCAAGAATATATGCAGTGAGGAGTTTTACTTCTGCTTAACCAGGTTGTATTTTTATGTAATAAAAAATGCTGTATTTCTCCCTTGTTTACTCTGATCTCTCTCATTCATAGGTTCATAGGTTCATAGGTTCATACTAGGCTATCTGCCCAAGGGCATTTATAAGCCTAGCCCATAGTTATGTGGCTTTCGCCACCCCTTTAGTTTGAATAAAAACTATGCCTATCATTTTGCTGTGCCTCTGTCAAGCAGTGACGCTGAAGTAATCCCTGGGGTATATCTGCAATCTCCCATCCATTGGTCAAGATTCCTCTTGAACAAGACCAGAGAGGTGCTCTGCCTCACATGTACCGGGATTTTGTTCCACAGCATAGGGAGTCTCTGGGTGATGAATCTGTCCCTCCAGCACGTTCTATTTATAACCGTGTCAAGGTTTAAGTCTCCCGCCCTTGTGGTTCTGAGGGATCTAGATTTTTGAGGTGAAGCATATTCATCAAATCTGGGTTTGACATGGCCTTATATGTCAGGCACAGGTCACCTCTGAGCAAGCGGTATGAGACTGAATAGAGCTGGAGTTCTTTCAGTCGGGCAGCATAAGACATATTTTGAGACCCTTTATCCTTTTGGTGAGGAACTTTTGGGGCCTTTCAAGCTGCAGCAGGTGTCTGGTCAGATACATTCGAACGGGCATTGTACTCAATCATAGGTCTAATAAGTGATGAGTACAGGGGACGATGACCTCCCTTGATCTAGATGTGAATCCCTTCATGATCAGGTGGGTGATATAGAAGGTTTTCCTAACTACTTTAGCAACATGAGTGTCAAGCGAAGGCTACTGTCAACCTGGGTCCCCAGATCTCTGATGACTTTTTCTGTGCTCAGTGGATTGCCACCTATATGGTAGCTAGGGGTAGCCTTGTTTTTCCCAAAGGGTATGACTATGCATTTTTGGCGTTTAACTTCAGGCCATGGCTCTGGCACCAGTTATCCATTTCTGTGAGGCCCTTCTGGAGGATATCTGTGTCAGATGTGTTTTCGACTATGGCCCAGTTTGCAGTCATCTGCAAACTTTGTCAGCCATAACCCTCCTGTGTTTGCTTGTACTTCAGAAAAGTAGATGCCGAACAAGAGTGGACCCAGGACTGAGCCCTGTGGGACACCACTTGTGACAGGCTTTGAGTCTGACATGGCTCCAGCAACTCTGACCCTGTGGGTTCTGTCACTTAGCCAGTTTGCAACCCATCTTGTGATGTATGGGTTTACATTCAAGCTGATGAGTTTTTCGATGATACCTGAGTGGGGTATTGTGTCGAAGGCCTTTGCCAGGTCGAGGTAGGCTGTATGGACTGCCTTTCCCTCATCAATGGCCTTGGTGACTGTCTCGAAAAAGTCAACCAAGTTTAAGAGGCAGGATCTGCCTTTGACAAAGCCAAACTGAGTTGGATCCAAAGTCTGCAAGTTCCCTATGTCTTTATTTATGAGTTCCATTATGATCCTCTCCATGGCTTTGCAGATAAGGCTTGTCAAGCTAATGGGGCGGTAATTTCCAGGGTCTGTGGAGGCACCGCCCTTATGAAGTGGGACCACAGTCGCCATGCGCCACTCCTTGGAATGCGTATCCTGAGGTGAGGCTAAGATTAAACAGCTGTCCTAACTGTGGGTTTAATTCCTCATTGAGTTCATGAAGCACACAGCCGGGGACACCATCCGGTCCCATGGATGCTGTGTTTTTGCCTTAGTGAGGGCAGTTCTCACCTGGGCGTTGGAGATGTTTGGGGGCTACAATCCTCTGGAATAGATATCTCTCCTTTTGGGGGAGGGAGAAGTTTGCACTGAACCTGTCAGCCAGTATGTTGGCAATGTGTGTAGGTTCAGTAATTTTCACATCATTTTGAACTAATTCTGAGCATATCTGGGAGTTTCCTCCTAGGTTTCTAACATAGCTAAAGAAGGCCTTATGATTCTCTTTAGAGTCCTTGGCGATTTTTCTCTCAAAATTTGCCTTGGATGATTTTATGAGAGCTCTTAGTTTTTACTTATAATGATCAAAGGTGTCTTACCTTTCAAGGATTTTGCTCTATCTTGTAGTAGCTTCCTCCTTTTGTTGTAGAGCTTGTTTATGGCTGGGGTCCACCAGACTGGACGCTTGCCTTTGGTACAGAGAGTCTTAGTTTTGTTTGGGATTGCCTGATCCATGCAGTCCTGTAGGTGCTGGTAGAAGGCATTTGTAAGTGATTCAGCGGTTTGAGTAATGTTTACCACTGGCTCAGGGGCCTTAAAGGAGACCACACTAGTTTTTAGAAGTGTGAAATCGGCTTTTGAGAAGTTTTTCACTGTGGTCTTTTTAGTTTCAGGCGGGGGCGGGATGAGGACCTCCAGCGAGATTAGTTTATGATCTGATCTCACCAGTGAGGGGTATACTTCGGTGTTGAACATTTTGATCCCATGTTCGTGATGATGAGATCAAGTATGTTTTCTCCTCTTGTGGGGATGGTGACTAGTTGTTCCATGGCATTTGAGTTTATGAACTCCAGGAATCTTTGGGTTAGAGTGTTCGGGCTTGAGTAGTGTTCCCAGTCTATATTAGGGTAGTTAAAGTCACCTAGTATGATGGTGTTTGGAGATACATTTATCCCTCCAATGTTTTCAGGAAGGCCATGTGAGGTTCCTGAGTTTGAGAGGGTGGCCTGTAACATGCTACAAATTGCAGAGCAGTCTTGCCTATGGTTAATTGCACCTGGATGGTCTCCGATGCATCATGCGTTGCCACCAACCTTGAGGTGTGGGTGTCCTTTATGAATATGGACACCCCTCCTTTCTTGGTGTTGTCCGGATTTTGGGGCGGAACGCATGATATGAGGTGAAACCTGTTAGTGCTGGGGTGCTCTCAGGAGCCTTGAACCAGGTTTCTGTCACAGCACAGACATCGATGTTCTCCATATTGAGAAGGGCCTCGAGTGCGTGCATCTTGAGATTGAGACTTCTGGCATTGAGCAGCATTACCCTTAGTTTTTTCCTTTTGGTGTTCTAGGGTGGTAGGTTTAGAATTTGAGCCTTGCCTAAAAAGGCACTATGGGGTGGCAAGAGCCTTTGCCAATATCCGGAAGCCCAGGGTGACAGGTGCAAGCCGTCCCTTGGAAGCAGCGTGGCTTGTCCAGCATGTCATCCCAGGCAGACAGACATTGGATCCCTTTGAATGACACCAGAATTTAAGCCAATTATTAAAGCTGATCATCTTATCACTGTATTGTGGCATCATTCTAGGTGACGGTAGGATACTGCTCAAGGTCAGGGTCATACCTGCCTGGGCTACATAATCAGAGAGCTCCTCGATGTCCCTTTTCATGTAGTCCAAGGAGGTTCGTCTCAGGTCGTTGACACCAGCGTGGACAATGACTGAGTCGTACTTGTACCTGCTGTTGAGAGACCTGAGTGCTTGCGTTATGTGGCGGATTCTAGCGCCTGACAGGCAGCTTACTGTGACCTTCTCTTTACTCAGTCTGGTGAGCGGGACGTCAGTGTGTCTGACTATGGAATCACCAATGACAAGTGTGTCTGGCATTTTGTTTGGCCTTAAGGGCTGTGACTGTTTGACACTCTGACTGTGTGGTCTATGTGTTGCATGTGTTGGGTCGTGAGGTGGTAGTTGTTTGGGTGTCTGCTTTGGTGGCCTCTGCTGTTTTGGTAAATTTTTGATCAGAGCCTCCGAGTATGTCTTTGTGTGAGTATGTGTATGATTTGAAGTTGTGATGGTACCATGTGTGACTGGGTATGTATTGTGTGTGGTTACCTTCTCCTCCTGTCTGGTCTTGCCAGTCCTATGTTGAGAGAGCTCAGCCTCCAGTTTGGCCGTATAGTTGCATCTCTCGCATGTATTTGTGTTTTGTGGGAGAAGGAGAGGATTGTCTGTGTACATGAGGCAGTTGTAACATTGCCTCAATATTCCCAGGTTCACCAGTTGAGCTGGAGAGGACACTAGCAACTGATCCCTCGACATACTAGAAGTAGTAGATAAAGAGACTTTCAAAGGACTCCGGGGGAAGTGGGTTTTAGGCTGGTAGGGTACTATCTATAATAAGAGTGCTTTATCAAGGTGCAAGTACTGTAGGAGTAAGTGCTAGGCTTTACAGATAGAGAATAGTCTACTTGGGAATCAAGTAGAGATGAACTTTTCAGTTATAGGATATGCTGGTTAGATCAGCAGTACAGCTCGAGGAAGGTAGTTTTAAGGGAAAATTGGAAGAGTGGAATTTAGATGGCCCAAATAGTTTAACCTTGTTTAACCGCTGCTCTTGTGTGCAACAGTGGTAACTCGGCTAAATCAGCTTCTGGCGTTTAGCGTGTTTTATAGCAGGGGCTGAAGGGAGCTAGGAATTGGCCCAAAGCGACCAATGGACTACTAGTTTCTGGCTGAAACTTCACCAAATCAGACAAAAAGGCCGCTCAGTGCTTCCCACTCCCACTGGTAAGCAAAGAAACTTCCCTCCTTCCTAATAAGGCAATGGATCAGTAACAGGAACTAAAAACAAAGCCCAGGGATCAGCAACTCTGAAACTGGACTACTCTAGTTCAGTAAGGCGGGAAAACAAGAGATTTTTTTGTTTTATTACAGAGACAAGGAAAAAACAGACAGTAATTGCTGTAAATCGGCTAGCGCACTTTAGTGTGTAGCCTACAGAAACAATTTGCAACAATTAGTAACTTAAAGTGCAATAAACAGTGTAAAATGCAGAAATCACTTAAAGTAGCAATAAAACAGGCGAAATGCAGTTGCTAGCTTAAATAACAGTGGGAAAGCCACAAAAATACTTATATCTGGTAGAAAGTCACTCTTTTAGCTCTCTGCTGCTTGGATCACTCTGCAGGCCACCACGAGGATCTGTGCTGAGTTGGTACAAGCTGGAAAACGCGTGTTTAGCGTGTTTTATAGCAGGGGCTGAAAGGAGCTAGGAATTGGCCCAAAACAACCAATGGACTACTAGTTTCTGGCTGAAACTTCACCAAATCGGACAGAAAGGCTGCTCAGTGCTTCCCACTCCCACTGGTAAGCAAAGAAACTTCCCTCCTCCCTAATAAGGCAATGAATCAGTAACAGGAACTAAAAACAAAGCCCAGGGATCAGCAACTCTGAAACTGGACTACTCTAGTTCAGTAAGGCAGGAAAACAAGAGATTTTTTTGTTTTATTACAGAGACAAGGAAAAAAACAGACAGTAAATGCTATAAATGCTGTAAATCGGCTAGCGCACTTTAGTGTGTAGCCTACAGAAACAATTTGCAACAATTAGTAACTTAAAGTGCAATAAACAGTGTAAAATGCAGAAATCACTTAAAGTAGCAGTAAAACAGGCGAAATGCAGTCGCTAGCTTAAATAACAGTGGGAAAGCCACAAAAAATACTTATATCTGGTAGAAAGTCACTCTTTTAGCTCTCTGCTGCTTGGATCACTCTGCATGAAAAGATGGAAGGGTCCTATATTTTATCTCCCCACAACTACCCACCCTTAACTTTGCATTGCATTGCGTTTACAGGTGCTTGCGAAAGTATCATTTCCTTAACTTCATTCCTTCTTACAATTGCGTATTGTAACTCATCGTATATACTTTCTCTTATATGTCTCCCTCATTCCTCATTCTTTTAAATATGAGCTAACTCTAGGTGCAGCACCATGTAATGTATCTAACAGGAAGAACAAGAAATACATTTCCCTGTCTCTGTGCATAGCTTCCAAGATCACAAATTGTTATCACAAGAAATAACTGACTCTTGAATGAAACCTCATAATGTCACTCCCTAGCCTGTCTTTAAAAATACCGTGTGACATGCATTATATAACCCTCCCTCAACTTTCCTACCCATTGTTAGTAGAAGTATCTGTTAAATACTACCTCTTGTAACAATGTATCATTCTATGCGTGTAATTTACTTAAATGTTTATTTTTGGAATTTATTCCCACCTACTCCTTCTCAATACCCTTATGAAGGGGAGCTCTGGCTTTTTTATAAAAATAATATCTCACTGAGTGTCATCTTCCTAATTGCAATTCTGTAAAATAATATTTCCTTGAATATTTGCATTATTTGCTGTACTGTTTAATTTCTGTTCATAGGATCATAACAGGTTACTAGGCTAATGGCCCCAGGGCCCTTACAAGCCTAGCCAAGTTTAACCCGTGTTCTCAAGGGTGTCTGATTCAAGCAGACACTAAAATCAGCATCTATTGCCCCTGTCCAAGAGGGGCATGGGTGGAAACCCAGGGTGATTTTCCAGTTACCCATCCAATTGTCTAAATTGCACTTAAATAGGGCCAAGAGGCTTTGTTTAACATGAACAGGAAGCTTGTTCCAAAGGTAGGGCAACCTCTGTGAGACAAATCTGTCTCTCCAGTGTGTTCTGTTTATGTCACATACCAGGTTAAGGTCCTTTGAACAAATGACCTGTGTGCCATTTGACTTGCGAATATGCAGCATTTCCGTTAAAGCTAGGTCAGAGATTGCTCTATAGGAAAGGAACAGGTCGACTCTGAGCAGTCTGTACAACACAGAGTAAAGTGACAATGATTTCCATCCATCCTCATAAGACAGCTCTTGAAGACCCTGAATTTTCTTTGTAAGGAACCTTTGTGGTCTCTCCAATTGCTGCAGATGTTTGGAAAGGAACATACCAAAGGGAGCATTGTGCTCTATTATTGGCCTGATGAGGGAAGAGTACAAGGGGAGGTTATAATCTCTTTTTTTTCTGTAGGCAATGCTCTTACTTATGAGATGGGCAATATAAAATGCCCATCATACTACTGTGGAAATATGGTGATCGAAGTTAAGGTTGATGTCGACCTTGTGTGCCCAGATCTTTCACCACTGACTGCGTGGTTTGGGCATTGCTTTTGATGTGGTAGTTTGCAAGAACATCACCCTTGCTGAAAGGGATGATAATGTATTTTTTTGCATTACGTTTAAGACCATGACTCTGGCACCAGTCATTAGTCTGCGTAAGACCTTCATGCAGGATGTTGATATCACTAGGGGTTTCAATGATCACTAACAGTTTGCAGTCATCAGCAAACTTTGTCAGTCACAGTCCTTTACTTTTAGGCTGTACTTCAGAGAAATAGATTCCGAACAGTAGGGGTTCCAGAACCAATCCTTGTGGAACACCACTGGTTATGAGTCTGCTGGAGGAGGTGGAGTCCCCTATTTTAACCATATGAGTTTTATCAGTGAGCCAGTTTGCAACCCACATGACAATATATGGGTTGATACTCAGCCGGATGAGTTTATCAATGATGCTTGAATCAGGGAGTATGTCAAAGGTCCTGGCTAAGTCTAGATAGGCTGCATGTACAGATTTGCCCTCATCTAGGACTTTGGTGACTGTCTTGAAGAAGTCCACTAAGTTTAACAGGCATGATCTCCCCATGACAAAGCCAAACTGGGTGGAAGTCGAGCATTTGGAGATTTCATATATCTTTGTTAATAAAGTCCATAATGATTCATTTCATGGCCTTGCATATAAGGCTTGTTAGACTAATGGGTCTGTAGTTCCCATGGTCCGTGGATGCACTCCTTTGTGCAAAGGGATGACAGTAGCTGTTTTTCATTCTGCTGAGATGAGGCCAGTGATTAGGCTGTGATTGAAAAGTGTGCCCAATGGTGATGCTAATTCCTGTTTTAACCCATGTAGAATCCAGCCCAGGATGTTGTCTGGTGCCATAGAGGCTGTATTTTTGGCCTTGGAGAGGGTGTTTAAGACCTGTTCCTCAGAGATACTAAGTGGGGGACAGGTGTTAGGGATGCTTTGGGGTATATATGGCAGGAACAGGGGTGTGAAGTTTTCACTGAACCTGTAAACCAGCAGATTTGCTATACCCACAGGTTCTGTATATGTACCATTAACTACGAGTTCAGTGCAAATCTGGGCTTTACCTTTGAGGTTATGGATGTAACTAAAGAACACCTTGTGGTTATCTTTAGTTAGAGAAGCTAATCTGGATTCACAGTTAGCTTTGAAGGACTTCACTATGAGTTTTATTAGCTTGTTCAAGTTGAGGATGGAGGTTTGTTTTTCCCTGAAGAACTTGCTTTGGTTCTATCAGGTACTGCAGAGTTAATACAGCTCAACAGGTGCTCATATAAAGCATTGGTGTATAACTCAGCATAGGTGTCTGTTGCAACAGTGGGGAAGGGCTATGAAGCTATATATTCTGTCACATAAGAGGTTGTAATTGGCCTTGGACAAGTTTTATAGTCTAGCTGTTGCTAAGGGGGTGGATCTTGTGTTATTGTTACCTCTAGCAAGACTGATTTGTGGTCAGATCTCACCAGGGATGGCCACACCACTGGTGGTGGTGCAGCAGCCCCCCATGTTGGTGAGCATCAGATCCAGGATGTTTGAGCCCCTTGTGGATGTGTCATCTAGCTGGTCCAGGGCATTGGAGTTAACGAAATCCAGGAACCTTAGGACACGTATAATTTACCCAGTGAATGGATGGGTAATTTAAGTTATCCAAAACCAGGATGTTTGGTTGCATCTTGATTGACTCAAGCAGATTCAAGTAGGCTGAGTGGATGTCTTGATTCATGGAAGGGGTCCTATAGCTGGCAATAACCTGAAGAGGGGTCTTACCTACAGTCAGTTGCATCTGAAGTAATTCATGTGAGTACTGTTTGCATCTTTGCAAGGAATTTCTGTTTTCACCACAGATCTGCAACTATGGAGGTGGTATATTCAGGTAAGAGGAGCACAGAAGGTAAAGCTCCCCCCATGCATGGATTTGGGAGTCTGCATAAATGCTGTCTCGGGTGTTTTGCTCACTAGATCAGTATTGTTTTTCTTTCTTTCAGAATGATAGGATTGATAGGATTACAGATGTTAGGTTGCATACTAATTTCACACTTTCCAGGATAAATCCCTTCCTGCAGTATTTTTGTTCCAGCCATGCAAAAGCACACCAGATGCAGTCCAATATCTAAAAGCATTCCCTATTAGAATTAGTCTTAACTTCCTAACAGGTTCATTGAGCATCTCACTGATGAACCACTCTTCAGTGACAAATGTTGATGTTCCCTTTATAGATCTGTGAGAATATCTCCCTTTCCTTAAATATAACAATGTTACTTTGCTCCCTTGCACACTTGCATCCTTACAATGGTACCCGTGCTGTCCTATGTTGAGTCTAGTAAAGCTTTCCTCCACTTTTTCAGCATTCATGTCCCACAATCTAGTGTAATAGTCTAACAAGCCTTATATGCAAGATCATGAAATGAATCACTCCCCAAAAACACCTGATTAATAGCCCTCATTGCTGAAATCCACCAAGTAGTCACTATGAGGAAAAATAATGGGTCTCTTAAAGGTCTGTAATGATATTGAACAGAAGTAATATTGTGTTGTTACAAAACAAGTACAAGTAGCTAATAAAATATAACAAAAATAATTATCTAAAACAATAGCAAGTCTCCCTCTTTAGTAATCCTTTAGTAACCTCAAGCTGTTTTATCGAATATTCATACACAGAAATATCTGTACATGCTGAAAACTATGTCCTTCAAGTGAATAACCAAATATACTTCTGTTCTGAGTCAGCCAATGCCTTTGAGACTTTACATTCAGCCCAAGTCCACTAACAACCATTTCAACATTCCTGCAATGCAGAACCCACAAAACAAAACTATCTAATCCCTCATTTATCCTTTAGAAGTTTCCAGAGGGAGAGGTATATGCTAAATATCCATGTGATCTCTCCCTGGCATCGCCCCAAGAAACCATCTACACAGCTGAGTGATTCAGGAAAGAACTCAGCCATGTAGATCAGCATGATCATTCATACCATGTCATGCAAGTGAACATTGCCAAAAGGCCGTGTTTAACTGTAAACACAAGAGTGGTGGGGGAACAACTTGGCACCAGCATTTACTGTATAAGTGCCATAACAGCACCATCACAAAAACTGGGATCAGGGGATTGTGGTAACTACTTAACACCAGTGAGAATACTATTAAAAAGTACAGCACCTACACCACTGTTACTACAGGGTGGACATGCCAGGGGAAAATGCTTTACGGTGCAGAAGAGCATGATGGGGATGGAGGAAACACATGGCACAACTCCTAGGTGCTATAATGGCAACAATGGCAGTATAGGTATCAGGGTTGGGAGAACCAGTAGAAGACCAGGGAATACATTGCTATGATGGCACTAATATTACTGCAAAGATTGGTGGGTAGAGACCACTAAATACCAAGGATGAGTCTCTAATGTGCCACAAAGGCACCAACATTACTACCATTAATGGCACTGAAGTACTATGGGGATGGGGGACCATGGGATGGTAGGGACAAGTACAGGGACTGTAGTGTGTGCATGTGTGTGTACATGTGTGCATGTGAGTGTCCTTATGCTTGTGTACATGTGCTTTTGTGAGATTGATTGGAATGGGAGTACACTGCTTACATGAGGTACTTCCACAATGTGCAGGTCAGCCATGGTCTGCATGTTGTGGTTGAACCTGAGATTCAGGATACATGCAAATGAGCTGATAACGAGGCCTGACCTTGTCATGGTTAATATGTTTATGAACTATATTTGGACACATGGCACTGGATGGGCCTTTCTAGTGTGAGCCATACAGCTTTCACTAGGGTCTTTAATGAATTTGCAGGTATATGTGTCATGTCAACAGCTGGTGCAGTGGCCTGAACACACCCATTTTGGACTCATCATTACCACATAAGCAGAGTCTAGCTATTCTCTTAAACACTCACCTGTAACTTGCATAACTCGCATAATCTCTTTATCAAGGAAGGTTTTCATTTTTTTTTTCAAAGAAGGAACTCCATTTTGCCAGGACCTGTCAGTGTCTGGTTTGGTTTGACTCTATATGAAGCTACAGGTGGAACCCATTGTTATTTAGCCGAGATATTATTTGGGACCCACCCATAATCTTATATACACATCAGGCTTTTCTTAATCAAAGTGCTCCAGACTTGGTGTCATGTTTCAGCAATGAGTCATTGATAAACCTCTTTTAGAGTGAAATCTCTGTCTGGCTGACAGTGTAACAAATGGTCACATCATATTCTCTTTGTGTGCTAGTCTTTTGGTTTCTTGATGTGATACATAGATCAATAGATAGATAGAGAGGATAGATATTTGGGTTCCATTCAAGTGGTCTAGCTATAGTAATCTAAAAAAGTGATCTAATCACAGTTGGTCTAATGATATTTTTACCAGTTACAGCCCTAATAATAAGGACATTTATATTTTTTATCACTGGTATTATTTCTCTTGTAGACTTTTAAGTAGTATCGCAGTTTGCTTAATCACAGTGTGTTGGATTGTATGAGATGGTGGTGCATGTCTAGTGGGGTTTTTTTCACATTCTTCCACTATAGTGCAAATGTGGATTTGTTATATAGGTTAGGGGGTGAGGGGGCTTTGGAGGATGCACTTTTTTTTTCTTAAGTTATGCTGGGTTAAATGAAGTGCGTTTAGATCAATTATGTTAGATCATTTGTGTTTAGGTATTCTATTTTAGATGAAGTGAAATATACTGATATCTATATCTATAGCTATCTATATGTTTATATATAAATATAAAATCTTACACTTCCCTGCACGTGCACACACACACACACACACACACACACACACACACACACACACACACACACACACACAAGACTGTTTGTGTGTATGTCTGTGTTTGTGTACAAGTGCCATGGTGCTACCAACCCGTGATGTTTCTTGACACAATTGTTACATAACAGAGAATACACTGTTATGAATATCATGATGCCTGTCTTTTTGTGATCATACCAAAACCCAGCCACAATTGTATTACATCCTATCAAGGAAACTTTTACTTTTTCAAGCTCCTTAAATATTCTTCATCACATATATAAGAGGTGTTCTACATGGAGACTGAATATTCATGCATATGACACTGTTTGAAATAGAAATAATATTTTACAGTATGCAAAATAGAGTAAAGAAACCAGATCATATGCATGCACTACTTCTTAAGTTCCCTAGGGTCTTCTAGAAAAAATCATGGACTTTCAGTCATAAAAGAGACAAACATTTTAATGTTATTTTTTGGCCATCACAGAAATCTCCATAATCAATTTTAAATTTATTAGTGCGGTGCATAAATAAATTCTATCGGTTATGACAAATGTTTATATGGGAGTTCAGCATTAAAATATATACAGATAAGCTATCTGTCAAGTCAGAATATTACATTTCCTGAAAACATTTATACTGATGAGATATCTGTCATCTCAAAACCTAACATTTTCTCAGAAGTCCCCTCATTAATTATACTTGCAAACAGTGTGATGATATTAGAGAAAATAAAACAATATATATCTCCAGGCTATGAAAATCCTTTGTGCATACCATTAAAAGATACAGTTTGCTATAACCTAAAGGAACATTATTTTTATGCATAAAACTGTAAACAGAATTATTAAAAGTATATGTCAGAAATTTCAGTGTTCTGTGTTTAACAGAAGCCATCATTTTTCAGTTTGCCCATCTCTGAAGGAGATTCAGTGTTTATCACACAAGATATTGTATATCATATTTTAGGACAAAGTTTAAAAATTTTTTTTAATAAACCATGTCAGTTGTATCAAGAAGCGACAGTAAATAAGTTTTAAAAATTATTTCCTCTATTAAACAAACTGACGCAAATGTACAATATTGCAAACTGTTATGAAGCAGTTGAATATGGTCTATGCATACAGGAAAATGCTGTTTTACAGAGAAAGTACAGATGTGTAAGACGAAATTACCATAACAGTGGATGTTTGAATGTTCACTACTGCAGTAGCCTTAGCTATATGAGTTAAATCCTGCCAAAGATAAAACAGCTGGCCAGCTTCCAAAGCCTCAGAGCACCTGCCACCTACACAAACTGTCAAGCAGTTCAAGCTAAGCTGACTAAAAGACATGTTTGGGCACAAAGCCCTTCAGAGCTTTCCTGCCAGCATTGAGAGTGAGAGGCTGAGCCTTGAAAAGACAAGACTATGAATAACAAAAAGTAAATGTCCACACCCTGGCATAAAAAACACACCAAAGAACAAGAGTGTGGAAGCAGGTAGTGGCTATTGCAGCAGTGATCATTCAAACATCTACTGTTATGCGAATTTCAGCTTACACGACTGTACTATATTCTTCATATTGATCACTGCTGCAGTAGCCTTAGCTATATGGGTAGATTACCACAGCTAACTATATTTAGGAGGTGGAAGAAGAAGGGTTCAGGACCCCCTGGAGAATGTCTTAGCAAAGCATGATCAAGATCTAAAGAAGGAATCCAGCTTATACTGCTTTGTAAAAGTATGCAAAGAGGACCAAGTAGCAGCTTCTAGAATACTTCTAGAATCCAGTCCTTTCCAAAAAGCCATAGAAGTAAAGGTACTTGTAGAGTCAGCCTTGACCCTGCCTGGAATAGTTTAGTCATGGTGAGTATAACAAAAGGTCTGTTTTGACACTGGTTGTTCCTTCTTACCATCACAAGAAATTAACAATTGATCCAATGATCTAAAAAAGTTTGTTTTGTCAAGATAGTACCCGAGTTATCTGTGGACATCCAAGGTATGGAGTAGCCTTTCTCCCTCATTTTTAGGCTCTGGAAAGAAAATGTGGAGATGGAGAGTTTGACAAACGCAGATACCACTTTAGGCTTAAAAGGAGGATTAGTTCTCAAATAAATCCTGTTGTTGTGGAAAATGATGCAAGGTTGATTCACCATAAGAGCTTGTAACTGAGACATCATTCTTGTTGAGATCAGAGCAATCAATAAAACTGGTTTCCATGTTAAGAACCTCAAGTCAGCTGGATTAGCAGGTTCAAATGGAGCAAATGTTAGTTTCTGTAACATAAAGTTAAGATCCCAAGGAGAGACTGCCAGTTTATTTGGAGGCCTCTTATGCAAAACCCCTTTCGAGAACATTTTGACATGTGATTGCCTTGAAAGTGGAGGATGCATGGGCAAACATGCTGAAATGGCCAATAAATGAACCTTGATAGAGGAATAAGAAAGGCAATAGGATAGTAACACACACATGTATTGTAAAACCAGAGAACAACTAGCCCTTAATGGGTGCTGGTTATGTTGTTCGTGCCAACTAGAAAACCTTTCCCATTTGATAAGATATGTTTTTTCTAGTAACAGGCTTTCTTGCCTCCATTAGTACCTGCTGCACGTCCTCCAAAAACAAGTGTCGAAAAGGAATTAAGACCCTATCATGTAGGCAGTCAATTGAAAAAGACCGATGTCAGTGTGTATCAAACACCCTTGTTCTTGTGTGAGTAGAACCATTCTGCAAGAAGCTTGTGGTAAGTGCCCTTGGCCATTTCCAAGAGAAGGGAGAACCACAGTTGCCTGGGCCAGAAGGGTGTCCCCACAATGATGAGGAATTCCTTCTGAATCTTCAGAAGTACCCTGGATATTAGTGGGAAGGGTGGAAAGGATACAGGAGCAATCCTATCCAAAGAAAAGGAAAGGTATTTGTCTTCCAGGTCTTCTTGCATGGAGTCCTGGAACAGATTTTTTCCAGTTGATTGTTCAGAGAGGTGGCAAAGAGGTCTACTTGAGTAACTCTCCACAGATGCATCAAATCTTGGAAGACCCCCCCCCCCCCAATCAAGTTTCCATTTGGGAGTGTCTGCTCTGGTCCTGCTCAGTTTTCTGCCACACAGTTTTGATCTGACACAATGTAAGATGCCTATAGAGTGAGACTGTGCTGTGAAGCTATATTCCCAAGCTAACATGGCTAGGCTGCTAAGTGGGTATGACCTGATTACCCCTTGCTTGTTGATGTACCACATCACTGTGGTATTGTCTGCAACACTTGAAGAGGTCCTGGGCTCCAAAGATGGTTCAGAGAATTGAGTGCCTTGATCATGAAACTTCTCCCCAAGCATTGTCTGAATCATCTGCAGTGAGTGACTCCTATTGACCAGGGCTGGAGAAGGGGAAACTTTGATTTAAGAATATACATTGTTTCCACCAAGTGATTTCTCTACTGACAAATCCCAGTACTGAGATGTGAAGTCCTGAGGTATTGCCTTGCAGTGACTGAAGTCTGAGTGAAAACCATAGACATAGATCTAAATAAAGTTGTATTTTTTAACTGTGGAAGAAAAGGTCTTTGAACTGAGTTGTCTAGTTGCTATCCCAGGAACACAATCCTGTGTGAGGGAGTCAATAAAGGCTTTTGAATGTTCACATGGAAGCCCAGCTTGTTCACAAGATCTCTCAGCCAAGGGAGAGATTCCTGACATTTTGAAAAAGACTGCAAAGATAAGCAAGTCATCTAAACATGGAAAATGTGAATAACCTGTAGCCTGTAATGATCTATAATTGGAACTAGACACTTTGTGAACACTGTTGGTGCAGTGGATAATCCAAAGGGTAAGGCAGAGAACTGATAATGTAATCCAGACACACAAAATATTAAGAAATACATGGAATCTGGAAGAATATGAAAGTGATGATAAGCATCTTTTAAGTCTAGTGTTACCAGAGACTTGAAAGTGGAAGAAGAGGTAAGAGGTTGTAAAGTGACACATTTTTAATTTGGGCACTGTCACAAACAGGTTTAGGCAAGATCCAGAACTGGGCTCTAAGCCTTTTCTTTCTTTGGTACTAGGAACGTCCTTGAATAAAACCCCATCCCCACATGGGAAAGAGGAACCAATTCTATCACTCCTTGGGACAGCATGTGATGATGAACAGGTGGAAAGAAAACAGTCTGATATGCAGAATTAGGAATAACCCACATGAAATGAAGAATTTCCTCTCACTGCCATCTGTAAGCCTGATGAATGATTTTCAGTATCCATTTGTCTGAATCAATCTGTTCCCAAAGAGAAAATAGAGATTCAGACTTTCTGGAAGAGAAAGAGGGCCACGGTGGGAGGGAGGTCACAAGGTCTCTTGAATAGTCATTCAGATGTGTTGGAGTGTCCATGGGTTTGGGAGGTTTGAGGCTTCTCTTTGGAAGCTTCTGGCCACTTATTAACTGTCTGTTCACCTAAATTCTTTTGAGACTGTGTATTTATTTATTTATTTGCCAAAAACTCCCCTTGGACAATTTTGAAAAGTAGGGCTGAAAAATTTTAGAGATTCCCTGGATAAGCTTGCCCCTTTCATCACACTTTTTGATCACCTCTGCAGCAGAGGGGGCAAACACTAAATCTCTATCCAACTGAGAATTTCAAATGTCATTTTTAACATCATTTGGAAGGTTCTGAGAATGCAACCAAGCAAACCTCCTTAAAACTGTACTAGTGGCCATAGAAGAAGAAGTAGAAGAAGTATCAACAAAGTATTACACACACTGCAAATAATGAGTAGTGACCTGTACAATAGAAGAAACTAAGCTATTTAAAGCAATTTTTTCTTCACAAGAAGAAACTGTAAATAAAATATTACTCATACATTCACAATATGTCAGAATAAACTTTAGCATATAAGGCTGACTATTTAAAATTCTGAGAGTAAAACTTGCAGAAGTATATATACAATTTTCCCCATATGTATCAATAATTTCCTATCCTTTTTGGAAAGAATAGGACTGGAATCAGGGGTGGCTCGTGCTATAGGACTGCAGGACTGCAGCCCTCCCACCTAGAAAACAAACGAAAATAAAGCTGAGAAACACAAAAACAAACAATGTAAATTCCCGGAAGTCTGCGCATGCGTGCACACTCTAAAATACATCAGAACACACTCAGACTGCTTTCACAGCAGTCTAGATAGGGGGAAGGCATCTCAGCCCCAAGATGCCCAGCAGTCTGTGTGGTGGTGATGTCACGGAATGGAGGTACTGTGGACTGCAGCAGCAGCAGGCTGGACCAATCACAAGGAATAGGGATGCTTGGCTGTTCGGGATGGACCAATTGCGGCAAAGGGACTGTTTGGATATGGCAAGGAAGGTGAAGCAGTTATCTAGGCTATCAGTGGCAAGAAAGGTAGTTAACTGGACTGTTCGGGATGGACTAATCGCAAGGGAGAGAATAGGCTTTGGCTTGTCAGCAAGGTAATCTGTGTGTGTGTGAAATACCCCAGTTACTATATACTGGTGGCTGGAGCAAACTCATGGTAGTGTGGTAGGGAATACTTCAGGCTTGAACGCTGTACCTTGTCTGCAGGTGTTAAGGGCCTGAATACCCTACCCACCACCATTTGTAGAAGATTGGCAGATTTTTGCCTCATATTTGATCTGTTCTGTGCCTCATAATATCTGTGGTTTATAAATGCTTAAACACTTAGTTATTTGATGGTCCAGTGGTAGCATTGTTGTCTCACAGCTGCAGGTTTTCAGGTGTGATTCGTGGCTGGGGTACCTTCTGTGTGGAGTCTGCATCTTCTCCCTGTGCTTGTGTGGGTTTGCTTTTGTGTCCTCCCATGTTACAAAGACATGTGTCTACACTCTGCATTAATTCTTCCTGGGCCTCTGCTGAAAATAGTTTTTTTGTTCCAAGTCAGACTGTCCTGGTTAACAAATGTTAAATAAAATTGACAGGCATTTGAATTTCAGACGTCAGGTTTCTGAATGTTTACTTCCTTACATATTTGATGGTGCAGTGGTAGCATTGTTGCTTTACAGCTATAGGATTTCTGGTTTGATTCTTGGTTGGGGTGCCTTCTGTGTGGAGTCTGCATCTCCTCCCTGTGTTTGTGTGGGTTTGTTCTGGTGTCCTGCCATTTTTACAAAGACATGTGTCAGAAGTATTTCTCCCTGGTCCTCTGCTGAAAATTGTTTTTGTTCCGTCAGAAGTAAAATTGACAGGCATTTCTCCCTGGGTCTCTGCTGAAAACTGCTTTTGTTCTGTCAGAAGTAAAATTGACAGGCATTTGAATTTCAGACTTCATATTCTTCAGAAAATACATAGTAACACAAAACCTTTTATTCTAGGAATGTTCTAAGTTTATAAGATGAATATTTTCATTTGTCCCTATTTTTTGGGACAGTATTCCCCCATTATTGGCTTCATCCAGGTGTCTTGTGTTAAGGTTGACAGCTATGACAAGAACTGAATATGTTTGAGGGCTGTATTCCCTCATTACTGGGTTTGTCCAGGTGTTTTGTGCTAAGAGGTTGACAGCTATGGTGAGAACTGCATTCACTAAATGATAGCCATTTAAGTTTCAGTCTTCCTCTCTTTCACAAAGCAGCTGATTTGGCATAGTGGTATGTTGCTCTGACTGTTTTGCACAGGGACCTTGGCAGTAAAATGTATGTTGGTAACACAGCATTTTATTCTAGCAACTTTCCAAGATTATACAAGCAATGTTTAATGTGTCCCTGGTTTTTGGGCTTTTGACCCCCCCAATAAATTTTGGCTTTTTCCAGATTTCTTGAGCTATAAGGTTGAGATACAGTTGAGTACTGAGTAGATTTTACAAGGAGCTGAGAGCTGTAGGGGAAGAGAAGATTTGTGCTTCTTATGCTAAATCTGTTTGCATTGTTAATAGCACAACATGTTGTGCACTTGCTTTTGATGCAGAAGGCTGTGGGTTCTACTCCCACAAGGGGTAGATGCTGCCATACTGAGAATGTCCTCTTTGGCGAATATACTAACTATGAGTCTGTTATCAGTTTGTCATCCATTTCCTATTGCAATATTACTAGCTTATCAATTTTTTAATGTAATATAGGCAATTTATTCCTCAGGGGCAACAGACACTATTTTTTGATGAAACCATGAAATATAAAGGTGTTTGCCAGCAGCAACTTCTTCATTAGTTACAGATTTCTTTAATGTGGAATTATTTAGATAACCTTTACGTCAGAGATTGTGCATATTTACTGATAATGGTGCACTGTAGAAGTTTGAGTAGACTTTTATGATGGAAATGTTCTGAACTGGGCAGTTTTGTCATTACTGGTGCATGCATTTCGTTTCATTGTTTACTGGAAAAATGTTCTGAATTGGGCAGTTTTGTCATTATTGGTGCATGAGTTTTGTTTCATTGTTTACTGGAAAAATGTGCAAAACAATAAATTTAAAATGCCCTCTAACAACTGTACTGTATTGTACAAGGAATACAATTTAGTACAATCAGGAAGGTATATCAAAGAGCACATGTATGTTTAATGTGCAAGGGGCCTATGATTTGAAAACAGCCCGACGTTAATCTTTATCTACCACTGGCAAAATGTATTTTCTTTGAATGTGGATTTCAATGCTGTTTCAATGAATGTGAGTTTCAAGGGCAGAGATGTTTTAATGCTAAGTCTGTTTTCATTGTGAGGCTGCATTGCTTTCTTTAGCAGATGTCTTGGTGTTTGTGCTGTAAAATGCAAAATAAAACTTTCAAATGAAGTCCAAATCATCATAGAAGTAAAGCAGTACGCACATTAGTGTTTATGGAAAATGGAGTGAAATAGCCAAGTAATGGATCATTGGAATGGCTGCAGGGGGGAGGGCTCCATTCGACTATGATTTTGTGAGGGGGAAGGGCAGCAAACTCAAAGACAACCCCAGCTGAACTATACCTCTCAACTGTCCAGATTTTCACAGAATGAATAGATTTTTGCTTCTTACTTTTGGTTTGTTCCTCAAAATTTGTGTTTCTCTGGCAAATCATTTAGGAATTAAGTCACTAAATAATGACACATGAGTTTCAGACTTCATAACCTTCAGAAAAATGCATGCTAAAGTAAGACCTGTTATTCTATCAACTGTCTCAGTTTATACAAGAGCAATTTTTAGTACTGTTTATATGTTCCCCTAATATATTTGGCCTTGTCCAGATTTATTGCATTAGCAGGTTGAGAGGTACATGCAAATAAATTGCTTTATAGAATTAGGCGTAGCCAAACCTCTCAACTGTCCCCAATTTTGGCTCAAAATGTTGCTCTTCCCCTAATAATCCCTCCGCAAAATAGCAATTTTTGAAGAAAACATGGAGGATTTACAATTAAGAAATAATTGTAATAATCAGAGTTATAGATTACTTTTATTTCAGAAATGCATGTAGATTGTTTTATTTTGTCAGCTGCTCAAATCAGCAGTACTAATATTAAAAAGTGTACCTTCTTTGACAGGTTCCCAGCTGTATTGTGTGGTTATTTTATATTTTTGCATTACATTTTTGGTCCATTTTCATAAAATTGTGGGTTTTTTTTGGGCAAATTAGTGGCAAATCAAATCATTAAAGACTGAAGTTAGAAAATAATGACAGACATTTGAGTTTCAGATTTCATACCCTTCAGAAAATTCATACTAATGCAAGACCTACTGTTCTATTATCTTTCTAAGTTTATAAGAGCAATATTTAAAAATTGTCCTTATTTTTGTGCCTTTGTCCCACTTCTATGTATGGCTTTGTCCAGATTTCGTGCTCTGAGGTTGAGAGGTATGACAAATGTGTCAGGGCTATCACAGTCAGCCAGAGACATTTCAAACTGTGACATACTTGTTGCACCCCACTCCCCCATGTAGTGACTCTAGATGTGTCCACGCAAGGTAAGGTGCAGTTATGCAGTGTAAATGTGCAGAGTATCCCCCCATCCAAGGTAGACACAAGTACTACAGTGGCTTTTCATCTGTCCTTGATTTTGCAGAATGGTCTGGTTTCTGTCATATTTTTGTACTGTTGATTTATGCTTATTACTCAAAGTGCCTGTTGCTCTGTGCTTAAGTAGCAATGCTTTTAATGACCATCAGGTAAGCTTGTCTGAGATCGTAAGATGCAAGTAAGCTATTTAATAAGCATACTGTTAAAGAATTGCCAACATTGAAAGCCTTTTTGTTGTTGCCATGCAGAGAATACTTAACTAGATAATGTATAAGTCTTGGGTATTGAAATGCATATGACAGTATTTGTAATAAAGGACAGGATTACAGTATTTTAAGAAGATCATTACACTTGTTGGAGACTTCCAGTCATCTCTGAGAGCTTTACCTGTAAGCTAAACAGAATGCCAATCATGTGGGGTCCATAACCTGTACAGTAATCCTTTAAGCAATGTATCTTGAGCTTGTTTCTTGTTTGCTTTTCATTTTTTACTTTGATCATGTTTTCCCCATGAAACAAGTAGATAGTTGTCAGGCAGCAGGTCTTTTTTGGATAAGAAACATTTTTACAAGTGGGGGCATCACAGAGATTGCTACTTTCAGCATGTTACTTGGTACTTTAATAAAGCTGAATATAAATTATAATTAGAACTGCAGTGCAAGGAGAAGTGGTTTGAGTTGAGTGCTGCTTGTTTTGCTTATACTTGATTTTGACTGGCATTCCAGTAATGTATTTAAAAAGTAATTTATTTTTTCATGCCTCACAACCTTTTGTTTCCATCTAGCTGTCATGCAGCCAATGCATTGAAATATTTTTATTCTTCTACAATTTTTTTTATCTTGATTGGACTCTCATAATGATGGTTTGGCACCCAGGGCAGCGTATTTAATTAAAGTTAGTTTTTGTGGTTTTGAGCATAGCTCCTCCCCTTTCTAGTTGGCCATACCCCCTTCCATTGACCCCACCCATTCAGCTATCTCCTGCAGCCCCCCTTTGATTTGAAGTCACCAGCCGCCACTGACTGGAATTCACTAAGTGCTTAGCAGCAGAGGAGTCAACTAAGGCTATATCTGCCTGGTCAGGTTTGGGAACAGTGTATAAAAATTTAAAAGACTGAGGAACTTTATGCATCTTATCTGTCCTTTTAGGGACAGCTGACTATCAGGAGGATTGGGTGTTCTGGAATATCCTTCTGTAACAACTCATAGTATTTTTGAGGGAGTGAGAAACCTCAGTGTTCTCTCACTGAAAACACAGGGGCATTCTAGCAATAGTCTCAGAGAAAGAGAAACACCCACAGGGAGAGTCAGAAAGAGAGCACTTCTCTGAGTCTGAATCAGAAATCTTAGGAAAAAATCCTGAATCTCTCCCTGCATCTTTCTGTTCAGACTCAGAATCTTGAATCTCTTCAGGAAGGGAGGCATCCTCATTTCTTTCACTAAAAGCTGTTCTACAAGAAGGATCATTACATTGAATCAAACACTGATCCAGTCTCAGTAAACAGTTCATATCCAAAGAAATTTGAGAAGACACATTCTTGGTTTTCTGTTTCTTTTTGACAGGAAAAATGGGACCAACCATGTTACTAATGGCAGCTGCTGTTTCCCCAGAGATGGGCACAGCATTTTGACACAACACAGAAACCTTCCCTGTTCCCTCTTCCAGGATCAAGAATGGTTCTCCTTTTCCCACTGAGGTGACCCCAACAGCCACAGAGAACATGGTTTACCGCAGGTCCATAGTGGCTGTAGGTGCTACACCATAGGAGTCTAGAGTAAAAGATGAATGGTCTGAAGTACAACAAATGGCGCAGCAGAGTAACTCACCTGTGGCTGAGACAAATTGCTAATCTGCTGTGGTGGAAAAGGCTGTTTGCTTATTTTTTTCTTTTAGTGGCCAGAAGGACCAGTTGTGGGAGTTACAATCTGTTCCATGGTTAAACTGAAAATGGTGCCTCTATTCTGGGGAAAAAAGTAACAATGTCAGCAAAACTGCCAGTTGGGAATTTTTTTTTTTTACAGAAATAAAACAGTAAAAAGCATTATCAAATACTATGGCAGCACAGCAACCTTAAAACAAATATAATTTCTTCACAGAAAATAGTTTATCAGTTAGATAACATTACATTTAAACTGACAGAAATGAGTACTCCATTTAAAAGTATATTAAAATCTTGAGACATTTCATAAAAACACAACAATCCTAGATTTAAAGTGACTTTCCTGAAGAGAAATGAAGTAAAATATCAGTAAAAATAAAAAATAACTGAAGATTTTTCCCCAAAGGGAACTTACCTTTCCAGCTAAAGAAAGCACAAGCTGATAATCAACCCTCAAAAGACTCAGAGAAGTGTATTCTTCGGCAGTAGTAAATCACCCAAACTTGTCTTTCAGTCAGCTCAAGCTTCTTGACAGTTTGGATGCATGAAAGGGGCCCTGATGCTTTGGAACCTGGCTGGCTGTTATATCCTTGTTAGGATATAACCCATATAGCTAAAGTGACTGCTGCAGTGATCAGTATGAAGAACACCTAGAAGGTGCATATGAATCTTGTTTTTCACATAACTTTCTCTTCCTTTCTCACTCTTGTGCTGCTTAAACAATTCAGTGCACTCCTTGTTATAAGACAGTTCCTTTTGTGCTCATTTAGCCTAACTTATGTGAAACAGAAGGAAAGGATAAGTATATATGAAATATTTCTGCCATTCACAATCTGAAAAACAGTCTGAAATGCAATATTAAATCACTAGCAACATACCTGTCATTACTATATCAGGGATATATGAAGATGCTGTATAAATTAATCTCTCTTTCTTTTGTTGCAATTTCCTTAGAGTCATTGCTATAAGCATCCTCTTCCATCCATCCATCTTTCCATTGCCAAATAATCTGCTTTATTCTTTGGAGGATTGCCAGAGTTTATCCTGGGAACCAATGGACACATTCTAGACATGGCAACAAATTGCAAAATGCATGTGGACAATTATTTGTACACTATGTGCAAATCTATGGGCAGTTTGGAGACTGTGTCCTTGTGAGGTAGGAGGAAACAAGATCACACAGAAAAAATCCACACAGACAAACACAGGGAAGACCTGCACACTACACACAGACAACACTCCAAGCAAGCAAGAACCAACCTGGAAAAGATCGTGCTTCGAGATGACAGTGCTAGTCACTGCTTTATAGTGCAGCCTAGACAGGATGCATTAATCATTTACTTATTTACTTTTCACTGTTGAGCTCTCCCGTTCGATTCTCGGCTGAAGTGCGGGGAGTGCCTTCTGTGTGGAGTCTGCATGTCCTCCCCACGGTTGGGTGGGTGTTCGAAAGACATGTGTAAATGGGCATGCCTTCATTGAAGGTTGAACGTCAAACTGGCACCTTGGCATTCAGGAAAATCTACTACCAGTCATTAGCGGACCAGAGTTCCGCTGTGGCGACCCCTAACCGGGAAAAGCCGAAAGACAACAACAACAACTTTTCACTGTTGATAGCCAAGTGGATATGCTGTTCACAAGTCACCATTTAAGCTTGGTATGATATAAAACCATAGCATTATTGCACTTGGTGAAATGACAGAGGAGATGAAGAATACTGCTCTAAAAATAACACAGTAGTGAACAGGGCCTTCACACTTTGGGTGGTAATCCACTGCAGTTTTTGCTTTGAGCACCACGCTTCTTTGTGTCTGCAATAGTGTTTATGATGCATGCAATTCTGTAAGAGGAGCATTCATGTAACACATGCAAATGTACAGGCCTTTGTGGACAAACCTAAGATAAACCTTGATTCAGAAAAGCTTTTCCAACAAAAGCCAGCAGAGACTATGAGTCAGCATGCATCTGACTGGACCAACTTTTTTTTTCACTTCTGGTGTATTTCCTTTCAGGGAGAAGAGGTTTCTGTGCTGATTTGTGGTTCCTTTTCCCCAGTTTTTGCAACAAAGTTTCAGGTGTCTAGATTGAAGCTGATGATTTTATTTCAAGAGAGGATTAGCATTACTGTAGCCCCTGGTTCCCCTATTTGTACTGTCTTTATCTCAGAAGACACAGTCTGATGACCATAGACAGATGATTTTTATTTACACCTGATTTAATTGCCTAGAAACTTTGCCTAGCTAATTAGAATATTGTTGCCTGCTGTTGTAATGGGTAACTGTGGACATTGCTTGTGAAAGTGATAGTTACTGGTACAGCTTGCAGTTTGAAATATCTTGAGCGTTATTATTCAATGTTCTCTACACAGATTTACCAAATAGCAGCGGTTCCTATTTGGTGATGACTTGGCCTTCTGACCACTATATACTTTCCTAAGTTTGGTTTTATCAGACACTGCGTTGCTACTTTCTTGTTCATATCATTATCTACAAATATGACCCCCTTTCATATGTACAGCATAGTAAATAAACACATTATTGTCTTTTGTGATGCCAGTAACTTTGGTGAATTTCCAGTTTGTGGTAACAAAAACATGTATGCACCCCCCCCCCCAAAATCTGGTCAGCTTGCATTTACTTTCCTCTATAATCTGATGCAGATGTTGGCTCTAATATTTCATACAGTTTAAAGATTGCCATCGAATTTTGGTAAGTTTAGGCCATCTTTGATAGCCATCAGTTATTGTTGGTGTTAACATCT
This sequence comes from Protopterus annectens, assembly GCF_019279795.1. Lineage (NCBI taxonomy): Eukaryota > Metazoa > Chordata > Ceratodontiformes > Protopteridae > Protopterus > Protopterus annectens. The sequence continues at coordinate 1,781,533,058 of NC_056731.1, forward strand.
TAAACTACTCAGAGGTTGCTTATTCTTGGAAAAAAATACCATTTTGCTCTTTTTTTCATTAAATGCTTTCTACTCTAGATGTGTGTTAACTTGTCCTGGATATCAGACTTTGTGTGATTCAGAAGCATACTTCTCAAATGTAAAGATTTCCAGAGAATGTCTAGATTTTTGCCTCATATTTTTGGTCTGTTCCTCATAAAATGTATTGTTTTCTGGCAAATCACTAGGATGATCTGAGGACTGACATCAATGAATAATGATATACACGAGTTTCAGACTTCAAATCATTCAGAAAATGTATATTAATACAAACCCAGTCATTCTAGAAACTTTCTAAGTTTATAAGAACAATATTTACAATCTGCCACTATTTGGGTCATTTGTCCTCCCGTTTTGTCTGGCTTTGTCCAGATTTCTTGTACTAAGAGGCTGAGAGGTATGTGCAGAAGCCTTATTATGGAAAGATTTCACATATACTAAGCCTTTTCAATTCAAAGACTGCTTTACTGCTGATATTTTGCTCTCACAGGAGTGTTGTTGTGGAGACCAGTCATGCTGATGATGCAGTATGCTAATATGGTAGTACAGGGGAGTGATTAATGTTTTCCGTCATAGGGTTGAGAACTATCAGGAAATTTTCCAGAGAGTCAGGAAATCCAGTTATGGGGAACAATTGAAAGGTATTTTGAATCATTCTGAGATCTAACACATTTCCATAATATGTTTCTTAAAATATTTACTGTTTCATTTGGATTTCCTGTCTGTATTCAAATGCAGTGTAAAAACAATCATTGTTGTGGTTTATACTTGTGCATGTGTGTGGGGGGTGAAGCATATATAAGAGCAACAAGTTTACCATAATCACTTTCCATCACTGACAAACATCGGTACTAAGTACTATATACAATAAGTGGCTATTTTTGGGGCTGGGGTGGTGGGCAAGATGTGTGAGAAAGGAATGCATCATTGATCCAGTGGCACAGTGAGCAATGCTGCCATCTTACAGTTCGTGTCTCCCTGTCTGAGTTCTTGGTTATAGGTCTGTGAAAATGAAGTCTGCATGTCCATCCTGTTACTGTATAGGCTTTATTTAGTTAGTCTTGTTTTCTCCAGCACCCCAAAGACATGACATTGTTGAATTGATGTTCTTCCAGATTAGCTGTAGAAATCATAAGCATGTTGTGTGTGTGTGTGTGTGTGTGTGTGTGTGTGTGTGTGTGTGTGTGTGTGTGTGTGTGTGTGTGTGTGTGTGTGTGTGTGTGTGTAAAAATAATAATAGTGGTGGGTACATACATAAATGTCCTGGATAGTGAAAAATAAGTTGGAAATTATATTCCCAGAATATCTAGATCCTCAGAGCTTCCGGAAGCTGTCATTCCTGACTGTATAAGTGGCTTAACTGGGTCTTCAGCTCTGGGTTCCATCTAGTCTAGACATAGGCACAGAGATTGCTATAGTTTTGTTTTGGGACTGGGGATACTGTGATCATTATTTCATTAATTTTCCTCACAGTCAAACTTCAGAGGTGTGTGCAGAAGGTAACCAGATCTTTTATGTTGGCTGGGAACAGTGTGGTAATCATTTCTTTAACTTTCCTTACAATTACACCTCATAGTTGTGCACAGAATGTCACTATAGCTTGGCTAGGGCCAGTGTACTGTGCGGGACAAAAAGTTGGAAGAATCAGTGCAAGTGTTATTTTTTTTCACTTTTTTCACAATTGAAATCAGAGTGGTATATATGAGGGTGCCTTCTGGAGGTAGGGGAAATGAGGCATTCTGCTTATGCACAGCTGACTGCAATAGTTTGAAATATGCTATGTGCTGTTCTTTCACTTTCATCATAATTTGACTACAGAGGGGTACACAGAAGGTGTCTGTCATTTGGGGTTATGGCTGAGGAGGCATGGTTTGTAGATGTGTGACTGCAGCAACTTGAAATATATGATTATGTTCATGTGTCTTTTCACTTTCATCACAATTTAACACCACAAGGGTACAATGAAAATTACTATTTTTTGGGGTGGGGGAGTGGGAGGAAGGAAGTCATTCCAGATACAATTTATTTGCCCTCACAAGCATTCTACTCTCAGTTTATGGATAACTATTCATTTTGAGAATACTGTGTCATCAGTCTTGGAAATTAAGCCTTTGACGTAACCCATTTCATTCTTGAAAGAAAAAAAAATGAATCAGTTTCTTTCCTTAGTCATGGCTATTTTGTTAAGGCTATCATTGGAACAAAAGTTGTAGGAAACAGATTTAAAATACACCTCAGAGCAGTTAGAACCCTATAGCTTCAGGGGGCTTAGTGTCTCCTAGACCCCCAGCATAATTCTTCCCTCCACAGTTAACATATTCATACTACAGTCTTGGCCTGTTAGGATTTGTTGTAAGGATGTAGGAAAATGCTGACCATTAAGATAAGGTGTGAAAAAACAAAACAAAAATACTCTCGATAATGAAGAGTCAAGGAGAGAAGGAAAATGGGAGATCTGTGGTGTATGCCGGGGTTACAGTAAATAGTGGGGCAGGCACTGCCATGGAACTCTTTGCTTAGGGAGTCATATCATCTAAGCCTGCCCATGCAGTCACTGTATATGGCATTTAAAAATTGGTACTTCTGGGTATCCCTTGCTTGTCTGAGTAAAACTTTATTCTAGGAGGAAATTTTCTTTAAAAGATGGCAGCCTCCCATTCATTTCTATGGGCATACTCATATTGCAGGTAACTCAGACAAGTGCTGGTGATGTGTTAGTGTTTACATGTGTGTGATACTCCCTGCATTTTGTTAAATGTACATTTGTTCAACAAACATAAGGAGTGGAAGAGATTGTTGAATGTTTTGATAGTCAAATGTTGGACATCTCGAAGGTATGTTTGATCAAGACAAATAAGTGGAGTTTGAAAGGGGGAGAGAGTGTTTGCGTGTCTGTTTGTGTGTTAGGGTGATGGTAAGAATTACGTAAGGACATAGATGTATGTTAGTGGTGTCACAGTGCACAGTGGATAGTGCTGTCACCTCACAGCAAGAGGTTCCCCAATTCAATTCTGTATGGAATCTGCATTTCCTCCCTGTGTTTGCATGGGTTTCCTCTGGGTGCTCTGGTTTCCTCCCACATTCCAAAGATATGAAGGAAGTTGATTGAACACTCTAAACTGGACATAAGTGTGAGTGTGTGGTATGGAAGAACTTCCTGGCTGTGTAAACCTTGGCTCCAGATGATGTTACTGTTGAAGTGACACCCCAACTCCTTGTGCAGAAATGGGGGAGGGGGTTGCAGATGGATATGTATTGTGTGCTTGCATGTGAGTATATGTATATCAGGGTTAGGTAAGGGGATAACTGTAGTTATGGTAGTGTGTGTTTGTATGCCTGAGTATGTCTTGTGTAGTTTTAGTATTACCAGAAGTTTTTTTAAGGTAAGGTATAGGGTTATAGCTGTGGACAGGGGCAGGGTTAAGAATAGGGTTAGCATGTATTACAAAGATAGTGCGGGGGGGGGGGGCAAAGTGTGCTAACCCTGACCCTAAGTCAAATCATGTTCCTGCCCTCTTACCTTAAAAAAAAAGGTTATGACTAGTGCTATGGAGGCTTTCAGTGTGAAGATCATGAAAGAAATAGTTTTCCTTTCTCGATCTTTTGTAGGTTTGATATTTAGGGTAGTTGATGTTATGTAAGTTTGAAATTCTCAATGTTGCTACTTTACTTTTGATATTAAGTAAGTTCCATCATATATAATGGAATCATGTGGGAATGTGTGTGTGTGTGTGTGTGTGTGTGTGTGTGTGTGTGTGTGTGTGTGTGTGTGTGTGTGTGTGTGTGTGTGTGTGTCCAGGGGATCCCTTTATTAATATGACACATGGGCTGTTAGGGAGAACACTAGCATAATCAGATCTCACAGAGCGGTGTTCAGTTCAGAAATATGGTAATGAGCCTCTAATGAGGACTTTCTTACTGCGGATATGTAATGTCTCTGAATCACAATTTCACTCCATTATGCTAATTGTCATTCCCTCACTGGGCAATTGGCACAAGCTGAGAGAAATCTGTGAATCCCAGGGTTAGTGGTGTGCATTTTCCATTGAGTTTCTTTCACTGCATTTGGTATTCATTCACTATAATCTGTTTAGACTGCTTCTACTGCCTGTTGGTTATTTTGCTATTTAAGGCAGGTTTATGTAATGTTTCGCCAGTTATCACACAAGACCAAGATGAAGTCCTAAAAGTGCTACCAAAAACTAAAAATACTGCATTGATGGATCTTGACAATATCTTTGGGCGCATCTTAAATAGCATGAAGCATGATTTAACCACACTCCTAACAAAACTGCTCAATCATAGCCTCCATACAAGTTTTGTACCAACTATCAAGTGAATGGAGAACAACTACAGTCATTTCCCTGCATAAGGCAGGACCTTCCACAGACCCAGGCAGTTGCAGACCCATAAGTCTGACCAGCGTCACATGCAAAGCCAAAAAAAGACTTACAATGGAATGAATCAAGCAGGACACAGGGAACCTCCAAACCCTGGGCCCATCTCAGCTTGGACCCATCAAGGGCAGGTCATGCTTACTCATCCTGGTGGATTTTTTTAAAAGGTTACCAAAACAATGGAAGAAGGCAAAACAGTACAAATCACATACCTCAACATTGCTAAAGCTTTTGACACAATTACTAACCTAGACTAACTTAGACATAGCAGAAAATCTAAAAATAAACTGGGAATAAATTCATATGTCACCCATTGGATTACTAACTGGCTCACAGATAAGATAAAGGAAATCAAAATAGAGGAATTTACCTCCGCAAACAGACCAGACTCCAGTGGACTCCCTCAGGGGTCTCTGCTGGGACCTCTCCTGTTTGGCATCTACTTTTCTGAAGTAAAAGCCAATACTAAAGGGTTAAGTTACTTAAGTTTACTAAGTTTGCGGATGACTGCAAGCTAGGAACAATTATTGTAACCCCAATCGACTTAACCATCTTGAAGGAAGTTTTGACCCAAATAAATAACTAGTGCCAAAATCATGGACTGAAACTAATTGCCAAAAAAATGTGTTACTGAATCCTTTGAGAAGTCTATCCCAGGGAACTACAACATTAGCAATATATCCCTAAGAAGTTCATAGGTTCATAGGTAGGTACTAGGCTATTGGCCCTAGGGCCTATATAAGCCTAGCCAAATGGTGCCCTGGCTTTTGCCACCCAAGAAAATTATTTTCCTGTGCCCCTGTCAAGCAGAGCCACAGAAGTGATCCCCGGGGTGAATTTCCTATCTCCCATCTAATCATCAAGATTTTTCTTGAAGAGTGCTAATGAGGAGCTTCGTTTGATATAGATAGGTAGTTTGTTCCAGAGTATGGGAAGTCTCTGGGATAGGAATCTATCCCTCCAGCATGTTCTGTTTATTGTGGTGACAAGCTTTAGGTCCCTAGAGCATGTAGCTTGGAGGGATTGGGATTTCTTTACGTGGAGCATGTCCAACAGCTCTGGGTTTGACATAGCTTTGTATGTTAGGCAGAGATCGCTTCTGAGTAGGCGATATGTGACAGAGTAAAGCTGGAGTTTTTTGAGACAGTGCGTAGGGCATCTGTCTGAGGCCAGTAATCCTCTTTGTGAGGTATTTCTGTGGCCTTTCCAGTTGTTGTAGATGTCTTGTAAGGTACATACCAAAATGGGCATTGTACTCTATAATGGGTCTAATGAGTAATGAGTAGAGGGGAACAATGACCTCTTTTTTCCTGGATGAGAAACCTTTTGTGATGAGGTGTGCCACATAGAAGGATTTCCTGACTACTGTGGTGATGTGATTATCAAAGGAGAGACTACTGTCTGGTGACCCAGTTGTTTGGGATTTGAGAACTTACAGGGACTTAACTTTTGACCAACATGTGTCCATTGTTGTAAGAAAGTCCTTCTATATTGCACAGCCTATAAACAAAGGGACTGTGTCCTTTACTCAGCCCTCATTAGGCCAGTCATGAAATTTGGCATGTATCTTTCCAGACATATGCAAGAACTTGAATGCCCACAGAGATATCTTACTAAAAGGATACAAGGCCTAAACAACATGTCCTACATGAACTGAGTCCAAGCTCTTTCACTATACTTGATTTCCTACAGACTGCTAAGAGGTGACCTGTGTCTGGTATACAAGATATCCTCCAACCCAATATTGATGGATTTACTGTACATCAGCAAGTCAAATGACATTAGTAATACTCAGTCTAGGAAGCTAAACCTCTTCTGCAGCATCAAGAGTCTTGTTTGGAGGGAGAGGTATATCTCACAGGGGATACTGGTGCTCTGGAACAGACTCCCCATCCACATAAAACAAAGTTCCTCTCTGTCCATATTTAAGTGCTACTTGGATCTATGGTTGGGAAACAGAAAATTTACTCCTGGACTATCCCCTGTAATACTGATGGACAGAGGTAGCTCCTAAATGCTTTATCCCATGCATGGGTCCCCTCAAATTATTTGTGATACGATCCCAGTTATTCTTTTTAGCAGTAATATATAATTATTAGCCAAGGTATGGGTAAGGGCAATCTGTAACCAAATGGAGTAGGTTAAATCATGCAAAAAAAAGGGAAACTAGCTAGGCATAAAATGACCCACAAGTGTAGGTAGTCTAATATTTACCTGTAAACCTATGAACCTATGAATAATTTTTTTCTATTTTTCTCAGTTTTTCTTGGGGTTTACTGATCATCTTTACTACACATCATTATCATTGTCAGCCTCTTAAAATCAATCAGTATGAACACTTTTAAATGAGTACCATGGCAAACATCAAATCTAGCCACTGGAATTTGCCCTACTATGAAAATAACCTTTTCACTTTGTTTAAGCACAGGATTATGGGTGGACTATAATAACACCTTATTGTCTGTTATTTATTCATGTATATATTTATTTATCATTTGTTTAATTATTCACTGAGGAGGAACACTGGTCCAAACAGATTTTTCTTCAATTTCAACCTGGGGATACAAATGCTAAAATAAATAATGAATAAGCATACAATCATACTACTTCTTAGAAAAAGAATTTAGGTAAGACAACGCTTAATTTGCATGTCTGATTAGAGACACATTAGTGTACAATTTTATCTTTGAGCTAATTAGTAAGCGTCTTATATTTCTGGTTCTGATGCTATTTTCCCCACTTTAAAACTTGTGTAGCTTGTTATGTTAGCTTCTTAGTGAGTTTTTCATCATTTAACAGGAGCTTTATGCTCTTACATATTTCTATCTCTGAGAATATGATTCAGAGGCTGCACTGATCTATAATTTTTAATGATTTCATAGCCCCTTGCCACCTCTAATTTTCTCTGTTATTGCTGACATTTTAAATCAAAATCTAGTTTAACTCCCCTCAGCAGTCTTGAAAGTGTGTATTTTAAGATTTTTCAGACGGGGCTCTCCTACTTGGTAGACCTCCTTCTTGCCATTTGCCTCTTTGACCTTGTCGCTTCGGATATGTTGATATCTCTCAAATGTAGGAGGCTGTGGATGGAATGCAGTCATCGGGTAGGAAATGGAAGGTGGTCATCTTTCACACGCCATGAGGAGGATTGCTTTGTGGGGGTGAGCATATGTCAGCATCACAGAATGGTGATGCATCACTGAGATAGGGGTTCTCCCTGTTAATTGGTGATGCCACTAATATCATGTAGAGCTTTCTCACTGACAAGTGGGACCATTTGCCTCTTTGACATCGTCGCTTCGGATATGTTGATATCTCTCAAATGTAGGAGGCTGTGGATGGAATGGAGTCATCGGGTAGGAACAGGAAGGTGGTCATCTTTCACACGCCATGAGGGGGATTGTTTTGTGGGGGTCAGGATATGTCAGCATCACAGAATGGTGATGCATCACTGAGACAGGTGTTCTCCCTGTTAATTGGTGGTGCCACTAATATCATGTAGAGCTTGCTCACTGACAAGTGGGACCTTGACTAGGATTATTCTCTTTAACAGCAGGTCAGTTAGGAACAAGCTGCGTACTTTCTCTGATTTAATCTATAAGGTTAACATGGCATTTATTACAGAGACTTGGCAGCATAAAAACTTTGGCCTGTGCCTCAAAACATGTATTCTTACAAGCTCCTTTGAAATCAGATAGAAGCTAAATTACCTAACTCATTTGGTTGTATTCCTGAAGAAGTGAAATTAAGTTTCCCCCGGTGTACCATCCATAAGGTTATCTAGGGATATTTCTGCAAGATTTCTCTGATTTCCTACTTGACCTGATTCATGACTCCCATAGTTGATTGACCCTAGGTGATTTTAATGCTTTAGTTGATGATGGGGTCAGTACACTGTCAATGGACATCTTCATTCTTTTAGAGAGCATCAGGTTCAATCTAATCATTATTGCTACAACCCTCAAATGAAGTCACTCTCACTCTCTGGACTTGAAATTCCAGCTTGATCTTGAAATGAGGGACCTATTTATGGAACCAGTCTCCAAAACCAACTATTACTTGGTCCACTTCAAGTTTTCTTTCCCAATTGCCACCTCTTGATATGAGTGTGTCAAATGTTAAGGCATAAATTGGATGATTATGTGTTCCCTACTTAATCAGTTTTTATGGGAAGTCAGTGAGCATGATGCAGATGTGCCTAACATGGTGTACAGCACAACCATGTCTGAAGCTTTGCATGCTCCAACCTTGGCATGTGCATCATCCCAACCTGCCACATCAGAAAAACTGTGGTTTAACCTGAGCAGTAGCAATACTGTTTAGCACCCTAGGCAGCAATTTGATAACCCCATTGTTTACAAGTGCAAAACAAGTTAACATCCTTATAACTCTCATACTCTTTGTTTAAAGGTAACAATGAATTATTATATAGCAATCTACTACCTCACTGTTACCTTTCAAACAAAAAAAAATCTCCTGACAGTTTATCAGCACAAAATGGCAACTATCACTGTTTGTTATGCCTTACAAGGTGTCATCTAGGTCAGCCTCCCCTTCTCCTCCTCCCTTCCTATGGATCTGGGATTGACCATACATTATGATTACTGCAAAGGCAAGGACACAGTTTGACATGAAGAGGGTGATAACATGCCTTCTGGAGGACAAGCATGGTCGTAAGCCACATTATGCTCTACATGATAGAGAAATCTCATACATAAAAACATGTTTTGCGTCCATTGACACTTCTGTTGCAATGAATCATCCAGCTTCACTTTGACTGGTCACAAGGAATACAGCCTGGCCTGTCTAGCTGCTTGAAAAGTATTTTCCTCAGATTACTGTGAGAAAAGTGCATGGTTCTCTGCAGATAAGGTTCTTAAGCTATGGCAGTTCTTCACTGTGAAATTGTCCATTGAGACTTGAGGTAGTTCATTGCTAAATTTACTAGATTTCTTCTGGGCAGTTTAGCAGTGTTTATAATGCTGCCATGAAGACAGTTTCATACATGCACCCTATACACTGACTGCTGCCTGCCAATGAGTGTAACCAAGTCCTGCCTTCAATTGCTAGGGCCAACTTCTTTCAAGATTATGAGGTAATTATTCAGGACCAGAGTGTTAGCATCTTCCATAACAGAGGCCCTGATTACACTGATCAGTAAAATAGGATATGCTTGTTCTTAATTGACTGGAGAACTACTGTTCCGCTTTTAACCTCCAATTTCATGAGAAGGTTACTGAAAATGTGAGTTACACGCAGACATGCTCCTAATATCTAACATTCGCTTATAGACCAGTAGGTGTAGTCTTAGATTTAAGCACATCACAGATTCTGCCCTCATTGAAGTGTGTTATTCTTAACATTCTCTGTGAATTCTGCTTGTACTGCAGCCTCGTTATCTACATACCTACATGGATTTTTCTAGCGTGAGGTTCAGTTCCTCTTAAGTTCAACTCCCAGCCATGTGTTTCCTGTTATTTAACCTGAAATAGTACTGTATTCATTTATTCAGCAGCTGTCTAGGATTCTTGTGGCTGACTCCACACTAACAGATAAACAATTATGTTTACAACCAGTAGCATAAATAGCACATGTTGGAGGGGAAGGTAAGAATCACAAAGGATACTACCTCTATAGGCCCGTGTTCCACTCCACATAATGCAAACGTACTCCATTCAAATGTAACTTGTCTGAATTCACACCCAGTTTAGCACACATGTACCTCATGGATAGGGACAATAAGTAAATTACCAAAAATGAAAAATGTGGCAAATGCACACAAAGTAAAACTAAGAATAAAAAGGAATATGCGTTATCAAAAGCAAGGGATGCAAGACACAATACTCAATGGGCCCAATGTAACAAGCAGTCGACTTCAATATAACAAAGTAGGTTTAGCATCAATGTGTTGTTGAGCACTTTTGTCACCACAGACTTCTTCAGAACCAAATAAATGCAAATCAAACTGCAGTCTTTTTATAGATTTACCCTACATCACATAATCAATTAACTTCAAGGTATTTAATCTATTAATCAACTAAAACATAGGTTGTTCCCAACTAAAAGTATATTTATAAAAATCACTCAGTGCAAGAGTTATACAAGCAACATAAAATCATTCAATTGATTAAAATTGCATAAAATGATATGACAGTACTTAAATATGAAATAAATAACAAGAATCTGTACATTATAAAAACTGTGTATAAATTCTCTCTACAATAAATTAAACACAGCGTAAAATCACAATTTTGCTGAGCTCAATTTCATAACAGACAATACTCACAACAAGTAAATGTTTCAATATATACCTTTTCTGGGTTATTCATACACAAACAAAAGCTAAAAACTGCCATGCCATGGGAATGTAAGGCAAGGCTTCTTAAGAACCAAACAGATCAATAGCCTAATAAGTTGCCATGAATCTGTAACAGGGGTGATTTCTGCGGCAAGCCACATCTCACAGCTCAGGGGACACCATGGCTAGCATAGGAGTAGGGTAATGCAGCTGTGGCTGTTTTGCACAGAGACACCACAAGCTGGTTATTTATCTATTTAAATCCTTTTAAATTATTTAAAGTGATGTGTCACTATTCTCACCGTCATGGTTGTTTTATTGCTGCAATGCCTGGTTATGTGGTTTCCCAATAACCATTTCATGATTTACAGAAATGTTTTTCTTTTTATTGTTTTTCATTGAATGACGCTCCTTATATTTGTAATAACTTATGTTGTCATGTTAGGCATGAAGCAATTTTGAGGACTGTTTTTTTTTTATAGTGAAACTACTGAAGTCCAAGTATTCAAGTTATTTGTTTCATTGCTGACGTTGGAATTCTAAGTCCTTACAAGGATTACTCTTTCATGAGATCAGCAGGAAATTCAGATGACAGTGATGTTGATACTGATGAAGCATTTGTGGCTCTATACAGAGGTGAAATCCTGCTCTAAAATGACTACAAGTAATCTTGTATCTTATCCCATACTATTATGTCTACTTGACCAGATACACTGCATCATACTCTCCTCCGTTGTTATAAACATTCATTTTGCAACTGTCCTAATATAATATAGTATGGGTCTTGACTGTTAGTGCAAGCACAAATTCCAATCTACCTTTGAATGCTTTTTCATATCATTGTATTGCCTGTATCGTGATTATAATATTTTTGTATACTTACTATTCATATGTATCTTGTGAAGATTTGTTTCTTACTATTGTATGTTCAAATAAGATTTCTTTTCTCATTATTGCATACTCAAATGATTCATCACACTATGCATGTATGCATGTTACTTTCTCTCTGCATCTTGTGAAGCTTTTCCCCCATGACCTCTGTTGAAAAGTTTTTTTTCCATCCAAATGGAATTAGTCAACAAATACATAAAGTAAAATAAAATAAATTTGGGAAATCACCAATAGTATGGATTTTGCAATACTATATAATGAATATATTTATTTTTGTACCCGCAGTGGTGGTGCTGCGGTAGCATTGTCGCTTCACAGTAAGACGCTGTCTGGTTCGATTCTCAGCTAGAGCTTCTTCTGCGTGGAGACGTTCGTGAATGGGCGTACCTTCGTTGAAGGGTGTGCATCAGACCTGGCAAGCCGGTATGTAAAAATCAACTGCCAATCATTAGCGGAGTTCCACTGTGGCGACCCCTAACCGGGAAAAGCCGAAAGACACAAACATAATGAATATATTTATTTTGCTACTTACTACTTACTATTGCTACTAAATCTTTCTATATTACACACACATATATATATATATATATATATATATATATATATATATATATATATATACATATATATATATGTATATATATACACACACACACACACATACACACACAAACACACACACACACACTAAACTGGGGACTGCAATACTTTCATTTTGTGGTCACACACTGTTATCACTGTTGGTTCACAATGGTGCACTGTTGTTTTTGTTTATGTTTTGAGTGGCAGTATGTGTATGGGTAAAGTGTTTTTATTTGACATGAAGGGAAGGAAGTTAATGAATGGTATGGGTCTGTTTAAAAAATAGTTATGAATATGAAATTAGGAATAAGTACTGTTATGATCCTCACCCACACTGTGTCATACATTGTTTTCACACACACCCACACGCACACACACACACACACACACACACACACACACACACACACACACACACACACACACACACACACACACACACACACACACACACACACACACACACACACACACACACACACACACACACACAGTTGCTCTTGGGGAAATTATGTAAACAGCAATCTGGCCTTTGACCAACACAGAAATTTGATAACAGCAATAGTATAGTGAGTGGAGCATTCGCCTTACGAGCATTCATTCCTGGTTCAAGTCTCACTCCAGTACAATCAATTGGAGTTTGGAGGGTGGCTTAATGGCTAAGGTGTTTGTCTTACAAACACAAGGTGCAGGGTTTGAGTCTCACAAGGGATAACTGGCTAGGTTTAAAATGGCTTGCAGGGGCAGTTAGCCTAGTACTAAACTATGAGCCTATGTAGCTAAGATAGCAAGAAAATCATTCTATGTCACCCAGCTTATAGGTAAGTGTATGGCATCCATGTCCAAGGAAGTTACATACTACTCTGTTTAGTCCTTACCAGACCTATCATTGAATACAAAGCCACATTTAGCACACATCTAAAAAGACATTTGCAACTGTCGGAACGTACACAAAGGTCTCTCCCCAGGAGAATTCAGGACATGAATACCCTGTCCTACAATGATTGCAAAAATGCTCTGTTTCTGTATTTTGTTTCATACACACTGCTGAGAAGAAGTATTTGCCTGGATTACAGGGCTGACTCAGACCCAGCCCTGATGGATTTATTGCATATGCTCAAAACAAACAGCACCAGAAACACTAGATCGAGGGATCTGAACTTCTGTCATGACAGAACAAGCTGGAGAGACAAGTATGTCTCCCAAGGGATCTCTACACTATGAAATAGGCTCCTTGTCAATATAAAACAAAGTTCATCTTTGACCCTATTCAAATGAAACCTTGACAAATGGGTGGAAAATCATAAATTTGCCCAGGTCTGCCCCATGTCCCTTACAGACAGAGGCTGTCAATAAGTAAAGTATTACCCTAAAAAAGCCCCCAATACAAATCCTTAGCTATCTCCATACTAACATACACCCACCCCATATATATACCTGTAATACTCTGGACCCATGATACCCGAGACCCAAATGGTCTGGGGTGTGCACCTAAGCTTGTAAAGGCCCTAGTGGTCATTAGCCTAGTAAGAACTTATGAAGCTAAGAAAACAATACATAAATAAGTAACAATTTCCACAAAAACAATGCACACTGTTCATATAATTTTTAAATTGAACTGCAACAAGCATGAGGCTGTCAACAGTACAGTACACAGGTACAACCTGTTTCACCACTGCACAACCTTAACTGTAACTCCTTGAAAAGTAGTGTCCTATAAAATAGTAAAAAAAACAGTGCAATATTGATTTATACACAAAACTGAATGTGACTGCATTTACAGTCCCCCAGATTTACTAATCTTCCATGCATGGTTAGCTTAGTATTGCACAGAAGCAACCATTTAGGAGCAGGATGGCAGCACGCAATGCATATTAATGAGGCACGCTGCCTGAGCTCCTAGGCTTACACAGAGCATGTAAGAGTTCAGGGGGCATGTCTGAGAGCAGAGCTCTCAGAGAATAAACAAGCCCCCACAATGTAGAACAGCAGAAAGGGGTATGCGATGAGCAAGACCGCTCAGAGGTGACCGCATATCCCCACCATCAGTTCCCTTTGTGTACAATAGCAACAGCATATATAAATAAAATGAGGAAACCCTTTTTTTTTTTAATCCATTGAACGCTAACTGTAGGTCTGCACGTGTGCCTATCGCTTAGCTACGGTTAATGCAGCTTAAATGGCTGAAGTGGATAACAAGGAAGATATATGCAAATGAAACAGCATAGCAATAGTGCAGTAGGCAGAACATTTGCCTTACGAGCAGGCAGTCCCGGTTCAAGTCCCACTGCAGCAGATTCCATTTTCCATGGCAAAGCACGTTATGAGTAATATTTAGGTTGCATAACTCACTAAATAACATTTGTTCTATGAACTGGAGTACTGCAGTAAATGCACATGTGAGGTGTCAGTGTCATAATGAATAAGGCACAAGTAAGCAGGTGTAAGCACAAATAAGCAGTAGTAAGCATATTTAAGCACTAGTAAGCGGGCTTAAGCCCATTTGCGTGGCAGTAAGCAATGCCCACACTAGCTAAGCAATTCTAAAGCTGTGAAAGCAGATGTAACAGCAGGTTAGCAGTGCTTACCATCACACAAACCCACTTACAACTGCTCAAAAGTGTCTTAATCACTCTGTATCCAACGGGCCTTGTTCTGCCCATCAACAAAATAAACAGCCATACAGGTCTTGAACTCAGGACCCTATATACCCTAGTCCCAGTAGTTATCCACCAAGCCATTACAGAAGTACAGAAGAATGAGGTAGTAGCAAACAAGTCCTCACCATAGTATAACCAAACTGAACCTGTGAAAGGAATCAGTATACAGTCATATGTACCATAACCCACTACATAACATAAATATGTGAACTGGAGTACAGCAGTAAGCCCAGAAGTGAGGTGTAATTGTAACAGAGTGTTGAAGTCCCCAATAAAACACAAGGACCCCACAGAGTGTATGTAGACATTAATCATGGATACCAGGCATACATATAAGGTGTAATGAATAATAACATAATGCCAAAAAGGCATTACAATTAAAGTCTAATGCAAGCAACGCTAAGCATTGCACAGGCCAGCTTAGGAGGTGTGAGCAATGAGTAGACTAGCTAAGTGGTATACCCCTTTAAACAATGCCAACCTTCATAGCTTAGCCTTTTCAAAACTGGCCAATCATGGAAAAGTGCGGGAAATTGGCCCTACTTAAACCCAAGAGGTGGGAATACATCTAATAACTGGTTGTAGCTTCCCCTTGCAGGCACTATGGCAGTAAGGGGAGAAGGAGTGCACTTCCAGGTGCAGCACTGGTGCATCCAGGAGTCCAAGGTCATGGCAGGACTCCTAGTTAAAGACCATGCTCAGAGACTGCTGCAGGGTCAGTACCAGGGCTCCCAATATAAGGCGGAGGCCTGGGACCATCTCGCCATGACCTCACCAGTGCCACTGGCATACCCGGAACTGGTGAGCAGGTCAGGCACCACTATGCCGACTTAAAGCAGTGGAAGGGGGACCTCTTGGAGGAGTGGCTCCAAGAGGCTAGAGTATCAGAGGATGTTCCAGACATGTGTAAGTATCACCCCAGTATGTGTGTAATAATTGCCAGCTCAGGTATATCATGGATAGGTATGGCTAAGTATTACTCTTATGTCCCCCACAGCTGCAATGGAGCAGGCCACGAACCAGGAGGCCCACATCAGCCACCTGGCAAGGTTGCGACCTGAGGCAGGTCAGCGATATTCATGCATTTGCTGTAATAGGAAATAAAAATAAAAGTAGTAGTAAATTAATTGCTAGTATAAAACCTGTATTGTTCAAGGCAAGTATTGCATACACTAGAGAATATGGCAGTAAGAGTCTCATATTGCCTGTAAGTCAATAAAAGTGTAAAGCCTGACAAAACAGCTCTAACTGCTGGACTGCATGTGTATATCCTGGTATCATATGGTAATGTAGATATGCAATCATGTAATAGTACTGTAGTAATAAGCATTGTTACCCACACTGTGCACCATAAATTGAATGTGTAGGAATGCCTATATATGACAGGTGTAATGCCCAAAGGCCATTTAGTACAACTGAGAGACTCATAGATAGTAAACAGGAAAAATGCAGACAACAAACACTGAATAGCACATGTAACTGAGATGTGAACTGTAGCTTTTTAGCACACACAGCCACGGTTCAAATCCTGCCAGTGGTAGTAGTCTGCATACAGAATCATACCCCACAACTGTACAGATATGTCCAGAATGTCTAGTAAAGTGGCCCATATCTATTGCCTATCAATCTGTCCCCCTGGGAAATCAGTGGGATGATCCCAGACGTATAGGCAGCAAACAGGAAATACAACTGATTGACACACAGCTATGAGAACAAAGCTGGCACACTAGCAACTCCCCAATACCTTATGTGACAAAGAAGTCACGTATGTCCCATTTACACCTCAACTTGTCAAGCTGTGGTCAGAGTGTGTACAGCAATAGAGTGAGATGTATGTGCATAATAGTAATGTGAACTCTGGTACTGTGTGTGGGAACATTCAGGTAGTGCTAATAAAAATTCCTCCCACAAGTCTGTCAGATATCAACACTGTGCCCATAAATACAAGAATGATATGCAGTTGCTCTGAATAATAAAGTATTACACATCACTGTCGCCCAAACTGTCCAACAACATATAACTGTCTAGGAAACTGTATATGAGTGTTGTAATACAAGGTCAGAATGCAAAAGCACAGAGGATTAATATGACAGAAAGCAGATAGGAGATATACAGCAATAGCTATATAGCAGACACAACTGTGATGGACAGTGTTTAAGTTGTAGCAGACACAGCTATGGTCTGAATCCTGGGAGTGGAATTAGGCTGCATACAGATGCATACTCCAGAACTGTACAGATGAGACCAGAATGTCCAGTATATGTGCCCATATCTGCTCCCTGTCCCCCTGGTAAGTCTGTGGGATGATCCCAGATGCATAGCCAGAAAGCAGGCAATACAAGTGATTGTCAAACATTATGAGAACACACCTGTCACTGTAACAACCCCCGAAATTGTTAGGAGAGTAATATTGCAAGTATGTCTTATCTACACTCCCATGCTGTCAAGCTGTGACCAGAGTGTGTACAATAACAGAGTGAGATGTATGTGCATAATACTAATCATCCATATCCAATTTCCTTTTCAAGTATTATCTATCTCTCTCCCCTAATTATTACTCTGTATCTTACCTTATTAAACTTAGCAGTCACAATCTGTATATTTATAATTCTGTACATCTCAATTTGATGTAATAAATCTTTAGGTTTATGTACTGTATATATTTGCATTTACTTTCAATTGTTTTGATTTAGTTAGTTTAAAGAGGAGCTTTTCTCCCCGGGCCTCTACTGAAAATGGACATGTATCCAGTTAGACTAGCCCGGTCAACAAATGTAAAATAAAATAAAAATAAAATAAATAAATGTGTAATCTGAAACTTTGTGTGGCAACAGTCAGGTAGTGTTAAAAAACATTGCTCCCACGGGTATGTTAGATACAAACACTGTGCTGAGAAATACAGGCCATTATAACCTGTACTGGTACTGTTCATTTTGGTATTATAGGGAACTGTGAGTGTTGCAGTTTATCTGAATAATAAAGTATCACTGGTCATTGTCACCCACACTGTGCTACATAATATAACTGTGTAGGAAAGCATATATATGTGTGTGTCAGGTCAGTAAAGGTGGGAGAGGGCAATATTCTAGATATGTCCAGGCACACCAGCATGTGGTCAACACATGGCCAGAGTCTGTGCAGAAAGATAGCAACACACCAAATAGCCAATACTTCTTCCAGCAACTCTCCTTTATTATAAGCAACCTGATACCTCGGCAATTCGCCTTCAAGGATCACATCTTACTGCTATTCAGTGGCAGTTTTATATTAAATCATTGAACAATCAATTAATCAATTAACTAATTAATTCCAAAAGGAGAAAAACATATACACATTTTTAAAGTGATCTCATAATTTCATTTCTAAATAAATATTCATCACAGTAAAAAATATATGCATTTTTTAAGTGTATAATATAAATATGTAATAAATAAATTTATATATTAAATATAAATATAATAAATTATCTGAAAATCTTAATGAAAAATGAATATCGGAAAATATTAATAAACTAACTAAATTTCATCAAATACCCAGTTCTAGGTTCAAACCAAAAGGTTTCAAGGTATGAAACTTCAAAATCATCCTAGTTTCCAACTCTAACAAACTGTCAGAGATAGTTTTACCCTTACAAGTGAAAGGTTTGCCCAAAACCACATATTTTAAACTATCCGACTTCCCCTCATGAGCTTCAAAAAAATGTTTAGCAACGGGACTAGATGAATTAAAGAATTAAAATTAAAGGCAAGTGCATAAACAACACCAGTAGATTTACAGTTAAAGTAGTGCCTGGGGGTATGGTATACACTAGTATGGAGTCTGAGTTGGATCATGAGTTAAATGAGGTTTATTTGAGATTAATGGAAAGAGGGTATGAAAAAAAGCAGTTGTTATATAGTATGAATAATGTTATGAACAAGAATCAAAACTTTAATAAACTCAAAATGGGTGGTAAAGATCTAACAATGGAAAAAGAAAGAGATGTGGAAAAAATATTCTTCGTGACCAAGTATACTACTTTTTCCGAACAGTTTGTCTCTTTAATTAAGAGATTTTGGTACTTGGTCTGTGAAGATGAATATGTAGGAGAACTATTTCCGTATCATATAACATTTTCATATAAAAAAGGAAAAAATCTAAGAGAGATATTAAACAATAATTGTTTACTCAAAAAAACCTTTTACACCACTAGTGTTGGAACATTTAGATGTGGCTCTTGTAGTCTATGTGATAGAGTAGTTAATGTCAGGTCCATTAATCATATTAACCATACCCCCAGGCACTACTTTAACTGTAAATCTACTGGTGTTGTTTATGCACTTACCTGTAGTTGTAGTAACATTTGGTACATAGGACAAACGAAAAGAATGGTTAGAGTTAGAATCTTAGAACATTTAAGGGACATTCGGAACTTTAATTCATCTAGTCCCGTTGCTAAACATTTTTTTGAAGCTCATGAGGGGAAGTCGGATAGTTTAAAATATGTGGTTTTGGGCCAACCTTTCACTTGTAAGGGTAAAAATATCTCTGACAGTTTGTTAGAGTTGGAAACTAGGATGATTTTGAAGTTTCATACCTTGAAACCTTTTGGTTTGAACCTAGAACTGGGTATTTGATGAAATTTAGTTAGTTTATTAATATTTTCCGATATTCATTTTTCATTAAGATTTTCAGATAATTTATTATATTTATATTTAATATATAAATTTATTTATTACATATTTATATTATACACTTAAAAATGCATATATTTTTTACTGTGATGAATATTTATTTAGAAATGAAATTATGAGATCACTTTAAAAATGTGTATATGTTTTTCTCCTTTTGGAATTAATTAGTTAATTGATTAATTGATTGTTCAATGATTTAATATAAAACTGCCACTGAATAGCAGTAAGATGTGATCCTTGAAGGCGAATTGCCGAGGTACCAGGTTGCTTATAATAAAGGAGAGTTGCTGGAAGAAGTATTGGCTGTTTGGTGTGTTGCTATTTGGTTTGTGCTTTTCACGTTGCTGTGTTCTTCTTAAAGAATAGCCGTACTTTTTTCTAGTGACATATATATTTTCTGAATATTGGAATTTGTTCTGCTTTCATTATTGTCACGTAATGAGAGCTCCGAACGGAGCTCTGCATCTGATGCCCTGTTGTTTTTGGATATGGTGGTGGAGCGTGAGAAAAGGTACACTAACATAGATCCCTGGAACTTGGGAGGAGACTCAGGTGTGGACAGTCATTTTGCCTTGTTAAGTAAGTTAATGGCTAAGGAAGTTGCACTTTATTTTGATACCAGACTGTTGGAAAAATATCTAAGCCTTAACATTACCCCTAGAGGGTTACGCGTTGATAAGTTACCAGCTGCACCATTTTCGGATGATGAGTCCGAGCTGTTAGAAGAGTGGAAACAAGTCTCTCTCTCTTGCACTATAGGTTGGCTCCGTATACTAATTAAACGCAACAAGAAATCTCATGATAAGCTTAAAAATGAGATTTCAGTGCTGCAGAATGAACTGGTAGCTGAATTAAGTTATAGAGCGCAAATGATTGACATCAATGAAAAAATGAATAAACTGGAGGCTGACGTACAAAGAAAACGTGGAAAACTAGTTCGGGACTTAAAAGATTACGAAACAGGCATCATTTTTAGTTGGCAGTGTGAACCTGTGCGTAATCGCTCTAGGGGGAGGAGCTGGACTCGGAGTTCGAAGCAGAGACACTATTCAGCGTCTTCCTTTACTTCAACGGAACAGAATGTTGTTGCCAAGAACGTTTCCTTTGCCA
This sequence comes from Protopterus annectens, assembly GCF_019279795.1. NCBI lineage: Eukaryota > Metazoa > Chordata > Ceratodontiformes > Protopteridae > Protopterus > Protopterus annectens. The sequence goes on from NC_056731.1 coordinate 1,781,553,708, forward strand.
GAACTGTTGCATCCAATCGAGCTTCCAACAGGGATGTTTTGGAAGCTTCCAATGAGGCTTCTAACTCAAGTTCTATGGACAATGTGAACTTTCAAAACGATCACTTGAACAAGGGGCGTAATGGGAGAAATGGCCGAAAGGGGCGGAATCGCTACAAGTGAAGGTTTACCAAGAACAGTTTCTAACAGAACTTGTTATAATGCATCTCCTTTGGAATGCATTAATTTATCTGATTTATGTTTAAATAATGATATGTTTAGTGTTTTATGCAAAGGGAGCAAATTTGTTCCAACGATCTTCCCGTCATTTGCTGACATTTATTTAGAAGTTAAAGCATTCATTCGCAAACTTTTACTAAGAGTATATTTCAAAAAGTTTGCTAGTGTGAATATTAGTGAGAATGTTCTAAATGAAGCTCATAATGAATCATTGAATGAAGTTGATTTAGATGAAAATTTAATGAATTTATCTATATATAACTATGAACATGATGAATGCTATTTTTCTTCTGAAGAATGTGAAGATAGTCTAACTTGTCTTGATACCAATACATTTCTTAATGTGAATTATTTGACAGGGTATGGCAAGTTAATGATGCCAAGATTTAAAAATGTTAAAAGTAATTTTACACCAGTAATTTCTGTACCAGCCATTTCAACTTTCCAAAAAGTGCTTCTTAAAGAAACAGAAGCATTATTTAGGGAATTTTGTAAAGAGAAAAAACATTTTAATTTGAATAAAGATGAATGGCAGGCTTTAAAAAACCTCAAAGATCTAAAAGATGAGTATATATTTAAATGTGCCGACAAAGGGGGCAATTGGGTTATTTTGAAGAGACATGACTACTGCAGGATGGTGTACAGATTGCTTTCCAATAGTGAAGAATACGTTAAACTTGATGGTGATCCCCTAAAATCTTACAATGAAAGACTGTTATCTTTATTGGAAAGGGGTGAACGACTAGGATTCTTTTTGCAAACAGATGTTAAAAAGATGTATATTAAAGACCCTACTACACCTATATTATATGCACTGCCCAAAGTCCATAAAGATTTAGCTGAGCCCCCGGGTAGGCCTATAGTATCAGGGATAGGCTCATTTTTGGAGAATGTAAATGTCTTTCTGGACTTTCAGTTAAAGGTTTATCTTAACAGGGTCAGTGCACATATTAGTAACACTCAAGACTTGATTGATGAAGTGTCTAAAATTTGTTGGAATAGTGATTATTATTGGGTGACCATCAACGTCAAGTCTTTATATACAAATATTAACATTAGGTGGGGACTTGAGGCCATTAACAACATGTTAGGTGAAGGTCCTAGGACTAGTTTTTTGATCACACTATTTGAATTCTGTTTAACCCATAACTACTTTATGTTTAATAATGAATATTTTTTACAAATTAAGGGGACAGCAATGGGAGCTGCTTATGCTCCCACTTATGCTGTTATGTATATGGATTTCTTTGAAAAAAAGTTCATTTACCCTACAGATTTTTTTAAACATAAAGTAATCTTATATAAACGTTATATTGATGATTTAATTTTCATATGTAAGGGGGACATGTTTGATTTTTGCGATTTTTTTGAATCTCTGAACAACAATGAACATAATTTGTTATTTTCCTATGAGATGAATAGAGATGAAATCAATTTTTTGGATTTAACTCTATTTGACATGAATAATGTTATTGAGTTCAGACCTTTTAGAAAGAGCACTTCGGTTAACATGTTTTTGCATGCATCCAGCATGCATCCTCCTCACCTGTTGAAAGCTTTACCTTATGGGGAATTCAAAAGAATATATTCACACACTAGTATGGAGTCTGAGTTGGATCATGAGTTAAATGAGGTTTATTTGAGATTAATGGAAAGAGGGTATGAAAAAAAGCAGTTGTTATATAGTATGAATAATGTTATGAACAAGAATCAAAACTTTAATAAACTCAAAATGGGTGGTAAAGATCTAACAATGGAAAAAGAAAGAGATGTGGAAAAAATATTCTTCGTGACCAAGTATACTACTTTTTCCGAACAGTTTGTCTCTTTAATTAAGAGATTTTGGTACTTGGTCTGTGAAGATGAATATGTAGGAGAACTATTTCCGTATCATATAACATTTTCATATAAAAAAGGAAAAAATCTAAGAGAGATATTAAACAATAATTGTTTACTCAAAAAAACCTTTTACACCACTAGTGTTGGAACATTTAGATGTGGCTCTTGTAGTCTATGTGATAGAGTAGTTAATGTCAGGTCCATTAATCATATTAACCATACCCCCAGGCACTACTTTAACTGTAAATCTACTGGTGTTGTTTATGCACTTACCTGTAGTTGTAGTAACATTTGGTACATAGGACAAACAAAAAGAATGGTTAGAGTTAGAATCTTAGAACATTTAAGGGACATTCGGAGCTTTAATTCATCTAGTCCCGTTGCTAAACATTTTTTTGAAGCTCATGAGGGGAAGTCGGATAGTTTAAAATATGTGGTTTTGGGCAAACCTTTCACTTGTAAGGGTAAAAATATCTCTGACAGTTTGTTAGAGTTGGAAACTAGGATGATTTTGAAGTTTCATACCTTGAAACCTTTTGGTTTGAACCTAGAACTGGGTATTTGATGAAATTTAGTTAGTTTATTAATATTTTCCGATATTCATTTTTCATTAAGATTTTCAGATAATTTATTATATTTATATTTAATATATAAATTTATTTATTACATATTTATATTATACACTTAAAAAATGCATATATTTTTTACTGTGATGAATATTTATTTAGAAATGAAATTATGAGATCACTTTAAAAATGTGTATATGTTTTTCTCCTTTTGGAATTAATTAGTTAATTGATTAATTGATTGTTCAATGATTTAATATAAAACTGCCACTGAATAGCAGTAAGATGTGATCCTTGAAGGCGAATTGCCGAGGTACCAGGTTGCTTATAATAAAGGAGAGTTGCTGGAAGAAGTATTGGCTGTTTGGTGTGTTGCTATTTGGTTTGTGCTTTTCACTTTGCTGTGTTCTTCTGTGCAGAAAGAGTTGGATAGCTATGTGCAAAACAGTAACCCAGAATCTGGGAGTATGTGTAGCAACAGTTAGTGTTAACAAACATTCCCTCCACAGGTATACCAGGTAAGAGGTGTATACTGCAGGTAAAACGGGTTCATGTGTAACGATGATGACAACCATATCACTGTCCAAAGTAAGGCTATAGGGTAGTGTAGTAAGACTTGTAAGGTACAGATAACAGCACCAACTAGGAAAGTAATATGGACTACAGGAATATAGTAGTTGTTAATTGACATCTTTCTCTCCTCCCCACCATATCTCCAACAATAATCAACATATCCACCCCAACTGGTATGCATTGACTCTGATAATGTCCATTTGTTTGATAAATATATTAATGGTTCCCATGCATGTGCTAAATTGAATTATTCCAACATTAGTGGGATGGTGCCATCAACGTACCTGCATGCTGTTCTTATTACCACTGTGGTGCCATATATGCATGTGTTCTGTTTGCTATGCAACTGTTCCGTATCTGGTGTCTGGGTTAATGGGAATATCTATGCATGTTGTTATACCTAATCCTAGAATGTGTTAACTATTACTAACCCATATATGATGATGAAATCTAAACACTATTGCACGCTTGGGAAGGCCAGTCCCAGCGGCCCACCTATCCCACCTCAGCTGGCTGTGGCACCGGGCACCAGCATGTCTGGGGCCCAACCGCGGACCTCCCTGTCCATTGGTCCTGCACCACCTCCAGGGGGAACTGCCACAGGAGATGGGGCTCGCCGCCCAAGGAGTGGGTGCAGACAGGCACCTGTCACACATCGTCAAGTCAGGGTCGTGGTGCGTAGATCGATCAACGAGCAGTTTGGTGATATTCTACGCCAGCTCGAGGACCATGTGTCATGATTAGAGAGTCAGCCTGGCTCTGTGACTCAGCCCCCAGCATAGCCACCATCAGGGCTGTGAAGGTGCAGTGGTGACTGCCCATGGGTGGGGACCTCAGTTCCATTGTTAACACTAGGGGCCTTGTGGGCTTCCGATATCCCAGCACCCCTCCCCATCAAGGTGTATACCCCCCACATGTGCCATATACCGCCCCTGTATGTGTCTTGTTTGTCTTGACTGTTAACCTATCCAACCTTCCCCAACATTCCACTCTTACCTGAAAAAAAGGGCAATCTGTTCCCACAAAAAAATCTCACCCCATACATAGTTGTCCATTTTGCACATGTGTCCACTGGACACATGCAATCCAGTCTAATTGGCATCACAACTTATTATTGTTCTCCTCACCCCTCTCCCAGGGGTTTGAGTGTCCAAATCTATCTCCAAATTCAGTGTATATGCACAGCTGTTGCTGTAAAAGAAATGGGCAGCTATGGACCTTTCCTACTCCCTTCCTGCACATCCCAAGCTATTTTCCCTACTGTCTTTCCCTCTTTGTGTCCCTTTTTCACCACTTTCCAATCAACCCTTTTTTTTCTTTTGTTTTAAAGAAATTAGCATGGGGGTAAGTGGGAGTAAGCACTTTTAAGCAGCAGTTAGCAGGTCAAAGTCTGTTTGCATGGGGGTAAGCAATGCCTACACTGGTTAAGCAATTTAGAAGCTGAGTATAAGAAACTGTAACCAGAAGTCAGCAGTGCTTACCTCCGCTCAAACATGCGCAAACCCGCTCACATCTGCTTTAAAGTGCCTTAATCACTCTGTATCCAATGACCCGTGTTCTGCGCAGCAAAAAAATAAACAGCCTCTGCAAGGATCAAACTCATGACCCTGCACACCATAGACAAAGTGATTTACCACCATGCCAGATATACATAACCCTGTTGTTTTCAAAAACATATCATCCAGTCCAGTCATTAAACAGTACATAGAATGTATTCCAACATTTAGATGTATGTGTGTGTGTGTGTGTGTGTGTGTGTGTGTGTGTGTGTGTGTGTGTGTGTGTGTGTAAATATATTAATATCTAAACAGATACAAAATATTTATATATGTAGATATATATATATATATATATATATATATATATATATATATATGTGTGAACATGTATACATGCAAATGCCTACATCAACACATATATATGTCTACACCTATATGGCTACATATACATAGCAAGTTACATATATGTAAGCAGATATATATCTGTGTAGGTATATATGGGCATAGTTATATATATGTAAGCAAATGTATATGGACATATATGTGTAGATATCAATGGGAGATTAACTAAATCATGTATGTCCACATGCACCGTTAATGGGGTTGAGAGGCCCCAGACAATATACATCTTGTACGAATAGGTATACCACCCCCCCACAGCCAAACACGTCCGCCCTGCAATACACTATCAAGTGTTGCAGATCCCATAACCGGGTCCTGACAAGAAATGGCCACAAGATGTTGACAGTACTACATCCCACCTGTATGATGTCATGCTGGTATTGGTAACATATCATGCAGTACAGTCTGGCTTCCATAGGAAATGTAAAATGTGGAAGATATCAACATCCCCAGGATGCATATACACAATATATATATATATATATATATATATATATATATATATATATATACATGTAACTACACATACACACGCAGAGATATGTACAGTAAGACACTTATGTAGTAGGTGCACACAATATGTAACCACTTCTATGTCTACAGTTAACACCCTAACAAACTAGTCACTGGATGAGCCACCCATACAAATGACATTCGTTGCCTGCAACATCTACCCACAGAGAGGTCATAGGATAAAACACCACAAACAGGTTTTCCGAAATGGAAAATCTTTATTTGTGTACTATTACAGATATATATGCCATCTCATATAGCTGTTCAGACACTGACATCCATATAAACAGAGTAATGCAACTGTGAAACAGTTATACTAATACAGTAGTCTGGAATAGTCCACAACTGTTGCTGTCCAGGCCAAGCCCTTCAAATCGTACAATAGTAAAGACAGACTGGGCCACAGGATACCACACAATCAACAGTAAGTAATGCAGGTGTATAGGTTATCAGCCTCTATCTACACTCTGTACACAATCACTAGGTGTTAAAGACTTCAGTTGGCCAAATGGGATGTAACTGTTACATAACAAGACATAACTGACACCATCACAGGCACACTGACAAACAGAACAGTCTTTATGGCAGAAGGCAGTAAGCCTGTAGTAACCCACTTTATGTACATAATGTCAGGATAGGTGAAATGTATGGTATTGTACATCCAGATACCTTAAGGCAGCTCACCCTTGATACCCCCACATTTTGTAACAGCCTAGGTTATGTATGGTTCAATCCCCCCCCCCAGACTCAATAATACAGGGCCATATACCACTGTTATATACACTGGCCTCTGGAGTGCATATGGGCACACATGTATTGTGTAGGTGATGCCCACACATATATGGCCCCAGCCCCACTGTATGTGTGGGGGATAGAACAGCAGTGGACTGCTGGCAGGAATGGCAGCGTGGTATATGTATATGTGCATATGTATCACTATCTGTATATGTGTAGTCATATAATGCTCTATATATGTATATATCTGGGTGTGTATATGAATATCTATGTACATATACATACCTATCTATATATGTCGATATGTACATGTGTAATTATCTATATAGATATTTGGATAATCATATGTACATATATTTTCACCATATGTCCTGAACATGGAGTGTAGCCCTACCTCAGACCCTATAGTCCCAACTTCGTAATGCAAGGTGATGCCAGGTATATATAGCAGGTATATTTGTAGACTATTGTTACTGTAATAGGGATTGTCATGACAGACATGGTGTGTGTGAGGTCACATCTGCTTTTGCCATTGGCTACTGACAGACATCCTAAGGACATCATAGTACAGTACCACTGCAAGCACGTAATGCTCCTGTGGACTACAGCAGAGACATTGGCCAATATATGTGGACACTCTTACACAGTCTGGACAGTCCAGAGGTATACACAGAACCCCTTAGTGCAGAACATGTGGACCAAGCCTGACAATATGGATGTTAACAGCCATGTAGATGGGTATAACACATAAAGACTGATATACGTTCGCCCCCATAGGTTATACACTCACACACCCCTGTCTGTCCTGACACATAATAACTGCTGGTACACAGGTGCCATGGCCACATACTACCCATTAGATATTGACATACATCTGTACAGCATCCCACTGCTCTATCTGACATACATGACTGTTAAGGGAGGCCCAGCAGCAGTACATCTGGCAAGTATCTGGACATGACATCTCACTGGGCAAGTACACTAAGCTGCTAGGCATGTAACAAAGCACTGTGCAGGCTACAGGCAGACTGGTTCAACACTGGCCCACATCTCCTATGGGAGAATGCACATGTACCTGCATATATAGCAGGCTCAACACTGGCCTACATCTCCTATGGGGGAATGCACATGTACCTGCTATATAGCAGGCTCTACAGATATGTCACAGCACAGAGTAAGATACACCTGTGTGAAAGTGCATTACCACAACCAATGTGAACACAGCCACAGCCACATATGGTAAGCTAGCATAATATTACAGTATATGGACTATCTGTTCAACACCATCCTCATATGTGCCACTCACACACTAACCCTACATGTACTGTACAGTGTGCTCTGATGCCTGTCTGTGGTATGGGACATGTGTGTGCTTGGCCTTACAAATATGTAAGCCAATACGGCAACATGCAGTGGAGCAGCATGTAACATCAGATAGAATGGGACCTAAAATGACGACATCTGCCACAGTCTGTACACAGGCCAAAGTACATATTAACAATACACACACTGTCAACATTCACCATAAGTATACTAACCTCAGTATGTACAAACAAGCACAGAACATCCAGGTTATGCCATCAAATATACCCCCTACTGTACATAACATGTTTAGCAGTCTGATATCTCACTGGCTTGTTATCAGATATGATGACACTACTTATGACGTACAGTACATAAGCACCTCTTAATGCATGACATATGTACAAAGGTTGACAGAGTTGTGGCTGGAAGCACATACACAGGGCTAGTATTGACATGTTGTGATAACCTCATGCATTTACTGTTGTAACAGGGTTTGTCGCAACATATGTCCTATGAGGGATATGAAGTCAGTAACTGTCACAGTTTTCACCATCTACAGACTGCAATCCTCACACTACCATCTGCAGTTCACAGAGAGATGCTCTGTGGGCAACACATGACACCAAAGACACCACACACTGCCCAGTCTGCAGATGACCCTACAGATGGGGAGTCCTCATAAACATAGAACTGACATGGCAGGTATTAAAACATGTAGGACAGGCATATCCACACACACCCTGTTAAACCAACATTACTCCAAATGCAGTATAGCAGCAACTTACAGTCTGTAGTCAGGTCAGGCACATCCCCCTCCTGTGTGTTGGCCTGATTCCACAGTGTATGTTGTCAGAGTTAAAGCCACAATCCATCTGAGATGCTGTTTACCAAACAACAGATCGAGTTCCTGCTCACAGTGAATGAAAAGACCCAACACCAACATGATGTTCCTAGATATTGGAGTGTGTTTCCATGCAATTGGCTATGGGAATGTTACCACAGCTGTTCCACATGCAGTCAGCTAGGGGAGGGCTGCAATTCATGCAGAGACCATCAGCTGATCATGAGCATCACTTAAAATATACATGCTGCTGCCTAAGCAAAGCAGGTGTAGGTCTCCACATCCACCAGAGAGGGAAAAAGAGAGGCAGACAGAGGCAAAGACAAGTCAGGGAGGGGGGGGCAGAGTAAAACTTAAGCATGTTTGTGTCACACAACTACCAGCACAGGGTATCAAACCCCTGACAGCTATGTAGTGCTATCACAGTTCTATGCAGTTACTGGATGCGGCATATAGGTTATCTTTTTCGGAGCCCTCAGAACATATATGTGATGGTGAGTGACATCTGCAACAGGGATATGGTAGCTATACGGTAGGTGTAGTACATGTGCCTGTCCGCATGAACAGGTGCCAGTGTCAACACAGTCATACTCTCACAGGTACGCACACACATTGACACACTTGGCAGGGCCAGGACTACAACCCATCACTAGTGAGATTGCCACATCATATTACTGTGCAGGTATCACATGCACCACATGGATCATACGGAGGTTATATGGACAACAGCATGCTTCAGTATGCCAGTGGGGGTTGTAGTGAGTGTGGATGTGATCATACGCATCATACAATATACACACAAACACACAGGGTGCCAGTACTGACATGCATGGGTTCATTTCTGCACGGGTGTGTGATGGTCAACTGTGCCAGATGGCTATACAAGGCTAGGTGATGGGTATACCTTGGCATCAGGCCACATGACAATGATCTGCATTGTGGCTCAGGGCTGTAGTTTCTGCACTTGCCCACACAGGTGGGTATTGTATCCACCATCCAGTCACCTGGGTGACTATTGCATGTGGCCAATGCTGTGCATCGCTTGCCATGTTTGTGCTCCTTAGTCCATGACATGGACGGTGTCTGGGATGTGCACACCTCCCACATACATGTACAGTGACGTGTGGAGCTGTACCTGGGGTATCTGGCCCATGTTGTATACACAGATTATCTGCAGATGTGCCATTCTTGGCCACCTGTGGTGGCAACTGGTAATGGACAGAAGGTTTACCCTGCACCTACATTGATAGCATGCTAATGGCATTCCCAGGTGTCAGTGGCATCTGTCCATACAGGGTATGTTTTCAGGTATGGTATGTCCTTTGTGGGTCATATTTGATGGCACCATAGGTGTTGCAGGTGTCCAGTGGGGAACATGGGGAAGGTGCACTGTCTGAATCTATGTGCCTATTGGAAAGATGGACAGGGTGCCATGCCCTCTGTATCCCATTGCAATCACTCCATAGTTACTATCAGTAGCCAATATGCAGCATACTACCCACCTATTGGCTGTTGCCTAGGCAAGTGTGTGTGTGTGTGTGTGTGTGTGTGTGTGTGTGTGTGTGTGTGTGTGTGTGTGTGTGTGTGTGTGTGTGTATGTGCGTGTGTGTGTGCATGTGTGTGTGACGTGTTGAGAGTGTGCTCTGGGTAATACTGGGATTGCTAACTGTGATTGCCTGGCCTTGATGTCACATGTATGAGTATGGATTTGCACCCCAACCTCTCAACTATTCACATCTGTTATCCCTGTATGGTGGACATTGTGATATATACTAGGGTCACCATCTAAGAAGTTTGCAAAACCCGCTCCACGTTGGGCCAAGGTGTCACACCCTCACACCCACCTCCACACAGGATACAAGTTACAAACACATAGACACACATACACACCTGTCATGTCTGGGAGTAGAACCCCTACCTAACTAATTTATTCCACTACAGCACTACACAGTTATAGTACATGCCATGGAGATTACTAGAATACTCCTTACCTAAAGGTGTATATCACATTGGATGACATCAGCAGGATTGCGAAAGTAGGACATTCGAATTGTAGTGAGTGTGGCTAGGCTAAAATGCATTTCTCCCTACACAGACAGTGACACATACACACAAAACATCCACAACCGACATGTGTGGGTATGGAACCCCTAACAGAGGTCTATATCACACTACAGCATAAAGCTGTTATATGATGCAACATGGGGATTACTGGAGAGCTCAATACCCAAAGGTGTATTTCACATTGAATGACATCAGCAGGATTGCCAAAGTAGGGCATTCGAATTGTATGGTGTATGATTACCCTAAAAAGCATGGCTCTTTACACAGACAGACACACACACACAAACACTTGCCAAGTCTAGGATTAGAAATCCTACCTAACTTATTTATCATACTACAGCAGCACACAGTTATAGGACGTGCTATGGAGATTACTGGGCTACACCCTTCCCAGAAGTGTATTTCTAGGTGGATGACATCAGCAGCCTTACCAAAGTAGAGCATTTCAATTGTAGGGAGTCTGACTACCCTAAAAAGCATTGCTCTCTGCACAGACAGGGACAGACACACACACACTTGCCAAGGCTGGGATTAGAACTCCTACCTGACTATTTTATCACACTACAGCAGTACACAGTTATGGCACTCACTACAGAGATTACTGGGCTACAACCTTCCCAGAGATGTATTTCTAGGTGGATGATATCAGCAGCCTTACCAAAGTAGAGCATTTCAATTGTAGGGAGTGTGACTACGCTAAAAAGCATTGCTCTCTACACAGACAGAGCTAGACAGACACACACACACACACACACACACACACACACACACACACACACACACACACACACACACACACACACACACACACAGTTGCCACGTCTGGAATTTGAACTCCTACCTAACTAGGTTATCACACTACATCAGTACGCAGTTATGGGATACACCACAGAGATTACTGGGCTACAACTCTCCCAAAGGTGTATTTCACAGTGGATGACCTCAGCAGGCTTGTCATAGTAGCGCTATGGGGAGGGCAGTGTGTGTGCATGGGCCATAACCCATTCATCTAGAGGTTGACATGCCACATGCAGGCACACACAGGGTCATGTTTCACAGGTATGTGTATAAAGCTGCTAGATGACTAATTCCTTGTACAGTCATGTTGCACAGCTAGCACATGCACCACATAGTCTGTAATGTTGACATATACTGGTGGCTAGTATCTGCAGTGAGCAACATCTGAACCTCATGTGGTTGGGGCCCTTTGGCTGTGTGCTGGGTGGGACAGGCCTGGATGGCTCCTTGTCACAGTCACCCTATTCCACACATCTATGTATGCCTACCTTTGGCTTATTATAGTGCATTGTCCTTACATATATGTCTGTATTCCTATCCACTGTGTGTGCAAGGCATGAGTGGTGCATACTGATGAGTGTCTGCACTAACAACTGCGACTGCCAGATATGTCTGGTCCACTGGTGTTTGCAGACATGGCCTTCATGTGTTTATGTGTGTGAGCATGCCCAGTATGCCCATCTGTATTTAAATGTGTGGATCGAGTCCAGGTAGTTTGTCCTGCAGTGCTGATCTTTGTGTCGTACACCGACAGGCAGCATGCTGTTTCTGCAGGGAATCCATTGAGCATTTGGCACTGACTGTTACTAAATTTCTGCATAGGATGGGGGGGGCTCACCTGACTATTTCTACATCTCTACACAGGATTGGGGGGCACACCTGACTGTTACTACATTTCTATGTAGGATGGGGGGGCACACCTGTCTATTTCTACATTTCTACACAGGATTGGGGGGGGGGTCACACCTGACTGTTCTTACATTACTACATAGGATGGGGAGGCACACCTGGCACTTGTACACATTTGCTAGGTCTGTACTGGCATGTCGGGTAATCCATTTCATTCTGTAGTCTTACCTATCTTGCTGGCTAGAGGCATAACAGTGTACTACACATCTTAGCTTTTATTTACCTACATATTAGTTTTTGACTTCCTACCCTACAGAATGGACATCCCATTCCCTGACCTGCTGTATTCTGTCTGTGTATGCCTGTGGGGGGGAGGTTACCCATAGGCCTGCTGGCTGAGACTGTTGTTGGGTATGTGAACCCCCACTGACTGGCATGTGTGAGTCACTTACCTTGTGGATGTCCCAGTATTGAGGGTGTTGCTGCAGGGCTGCCTATGTCGGATGCACATAGTACACTCCCTCCACATGGTTAAGCACAGGTAGTGTAATGTTTGGCACCCCTTGTACTATATGTGAGAGTCAGAGAAAGGTCTTATTCCCTGGGTCCCTCCTGTGTCAGTGTATGTGCTATGTGTTGCCTCTTTGCCAATGCCAGAGCATACTGGGCATGCCTCCTTCTGCCTACTGGGGCAGGCTCAGGTTGTTCTTCCGAGCCACTCTGTGCCTGTGCAGGCCTTGGCAATGGTGGTGGTGGGGGGGGGTGTGGCCTTGTTCCATGCTGTTCCTGCTGCAGCTGTTTCTACAGGATCATATTGTGTAGCGTGGCACATACAAGGACAATTTGGGTACATATAGCTGGTGAGTACTGCAAGGCTCCACCAGATGTGTCCAGGCACCAGAACTGTGACTTGAGCATCCCAAACACATGCTCTACTATAATTGTGGTCTATGCATGTGCCTCATTATGGAGTTCTTGTTCGGGTGTGTATGCATTTCTGATGGGTGTCATCAACCACGGCTCCCGTGCATATCCAGCATCCCCCACTAGGTGACCATCAGGGATGTCCTCATTGGAAAATCTCTGGTACAGCTGCGTAAGTTGCCAGCTGTGGGAATCATGATAACTTCCAGGGCAGCCAGCACACACATTCATTATTATGCCCTGGGCATCGCACACGACCTGGCAGTTGATGGATGGGAAGCCCTTGTGGTTGATGTAGAACCTACCCCACTCACTGGGTGGTGCTTTGATGCATATGTACGTGCAGTCTATAGCACCCACTACCTCAGGGTATTCTGCTATTTGGTGGAGCAGTTGGATATTGCTGGCCAATGCCTCATGGGTGTTGGGGAAATATACGTGCTCACCGACATGTGCTGACATGGCATCCAGGAACTGGTGGAATACCCCGGATGCTGATGCCTGTAAAATCCCCATCATACCCCAAGTTGACCTTTGGAAGGTACCCGTAGCTAGTATTTGTAGGCCTATACATACCTTGGTATCCACTGGAATGGGTTCCCCACTGTTAGTTCTGTGTGTCAGGCGTGGCCGGCACAGCTCAACAATTTGCTGTAGGAGATTCCTGTCCACCCTGTAGCGCTCCACTATCTCCAGCTCATGTAGCCCCTGGTAGGTTACCCTGGGTCTGTACACTCTTCTCCATCTCCTCACTGTGTGCTGGTCGACAGCATTCACATCCTCACCACCATCAGCCGCTTCCACATGTTGTTGAATGATAACTATTGCAACCCCTATCATTTTGCTGTTGTGAATGTTAAACATCCCCTGCCTGTTTACACCGGTGGTGTAGAGTGTGGAAAAAAACAGAGGGGAAGGTGTTTGCATAGTTTATAGTAGTGTTCTAGCCTGGGCTGGTCTGCTGCTTGTGTAATTGGCTGATTCTGATACATTTCACCTGCCAGATATGCTAGTTTTCCTTGATTACCTTCCTACTGCTGTTTTCCCTTCCCATTGCCTTCCTGTTTAATCCCGGGGGCACACCGCACAGAGTGCACAAATGTGCACACTGCTGCTCTTTCCTGTTTAATATATTTTTTCTGCCTTTAAGACCCGATGTGCAGTGCACACATACGCTTAGGCAATGTAAAGAGTGCAATGCAGGTTTAGACACACCCCCTAGCTTAGCTGTGCTAAGTTAGGAGCAAACTGAGCCACAGGGCTCCATTCCATTTACAGTATGTCTGACACCACCACCCCCACCCCCCCCATGATGTCACGTAACTCCTAGGCTTGCATCAAGCTATTCCTACTCTTACACTGTTGGGACCTGACTCACATACTGGGGAAAACTGGGATTCACTATCATTCCCCTCATTTGCATAGGAATGCCTGCTAATGAATAGTTGCATGTCTCACACTGAGCCTTCCCCCTTAGCAACCATTACTCACTAGCCATGTTGTCTTCTGCCTGCCATTGACTTGCATGGCAGAATACTGATTTTAGTTAGAATGCTTAATTTAGGTTTATTTTGTTATTTTCCCTCCAATCCCATTTGGGTGCCAGTGCCCTACACTTAAACAGCTGAGATCGGCAAAAAATAAAAGTTGATTTTTGTATTTTTTTCACTGTTTCCAATGCCAATGGCCTTATACTTGGCCACTGGCATGCTTACTACATGATATGCAGCCTTTATTTGGAGCTGTCACAGCTCCGTTTTGGATCTTGCAGAAATGTACTTGGTTACTAACTGAATACATTTCTGTAGATTCCACTAGTCCTGTATGGCTGGTTGCAAGCTTCCTGGATTGCAAAATCACCTCATTTGCATAGATTTATCTTGCAAATAGGGTGATTTGCATACAGGGGCTTAGTCCGTGCAGGATTAGTGCAGGAGTACTCGTGCATGCCCCTGCAGGCTGTTCCTGTATCACACGGCAGACATATTGCCTGCTAGAGCTCCTGCACCAATCTTACATGCCATGCAAGGTATAGAGAATCCGGGGGAGTGTTCTTATCCTGTGACAGTTGAAGCCCGAAAAAATAAAAATAAAAGCAAGTCTCTGAAAAAATCCCACCATACTTCATTATTTCCAGCTCTACTCCAGCACAGTTACCTAACCTGACATCATGCCTGGGGTGGAGTTTCAGAGAAATGAGTTGCAGAACGCCAACAGAAGCTATGTCTTGACACCATCAGATAGGAAATAAATTATTTCATCAAACAAAATAGTCATAAAATAGTATGTTTTAGGAAAACTCACTGAAGTAACATCTGTCGCATAACAGACTTTTGAGTGGGAAAAAATACATTTCTTAGTTTATTTTCTTTACATTGTTTCTTACATTAGTTAATTTTTGCAGTGTTTTATTTTTAGTGCAGTATGTTAAATTATTAAAAGTTTTTGTTAAGAGAGAGAAAAAGCTGTGTCTGTTGGTGAGTTGCAGGATTTAGAAATGAATTGCATATAAACTGAAGTAGGAGCTAGAGACCAAAATTTGGATTTAAAAGAAAAACAAAAGATTCCAAGGTTTTTCAAGAGAAATTCATAGAAACAGCCTTTGCATAGAACAGACTACTGTATAGGTAAAGTGTTCTCACTCCCTTACCATTTTTCTGTTGCAATCTTAAATCCAGTTGTTCCCGAGTTGTCCAGCCCCTATATT
Organism: Protopterus annectens; assembly: GCF_019279795.1. NCBI lineage: Eukaryota > Metazoa > Chordata > Ceratodontiformes > Protopteridae > Protopterus > Protopterus annectens. Next base: position 1,781,569,541 of record NC_056731.1, read on the forward strand.
AATTTGACCACATTGTTGCGCCCTGCTCTTGTTTTATTAATTCTTATTTGTACACATATTTTTAAGTGTTCAGTGGTGCAGGGGTTAGCATTGTCACCACAACAAGAGGTTCTCCTGTTCGATTCTCGGCTGGAGTGCCTTCTGTGTGGAGTCTGCATGTCCTCCCCACAGTCAAGTGATGTCTAAAGACATGCAGGTAGGTGTGTGCGTGAATGGGTGCACCTTCTTTGAAGGCTGGGTGTCGGGCTGGCCACTGGGCACAGTAAAGATCCACTGCTAATCATTAGCAAACCGGAGTTCTGCTGTGGCAACCCCTAACCAGGAAAAGATGAAAGGTTTGTAAGCATATAAGTATCTTTTTTGTGGAGGCACTCCCATTAAACCTCCTCCTTCTTTTTCTTCTTCTTTTGGCTTTTCCCAGTTAGGGGTCACCACAGCGGATCATCTGTCCGTTCATGATTGGCAATGGAGTTTTACAGTGTCGAGTTATCAGCCCGGTGCCCAACCTTCCACAGAAGTCACACACACAAGCACACACTCACACCTAGGGCCAATTTAGAGTGTCCAATCCACCTACTGCATGTCTTTGGGATGTGGGAGGAAACCGGAGCAGCCGGAGGAAACCCACGGGACCACAGGGAGGACATGCAGACTCCGCACAGAAGGCATCCCAGCCGAGAATCGAACCGGAGAACCTTTTGCTGTGAGGCGGCAATGCTAACACTCCCATTAAACCAATTAAATTAATTTTATTTTCCATGGTATTCCATGGACCTAGAATATTTTTATACCAAAAACTTTAATAGAACCATATCAATACAATGCAATTAATTGGCAATAAACCAATTAATCAGGTCACGATCATAGAAAATAAGAAAAAGCTACCATAAATCGTTAATACTTTAAGGCTGACATGGTAAGAACAAAACACAGACATAACATATCTAACTGTTAAAGTCTGTGAGGAAGGGAAGTACTAACCAAGCATTACAAAATTTTATGTCTCAGCATTAAACCAACGCAACTCAGCATGTGGAAGGAGTCCTTCCAATTGCATGGAATTAACTTGCAGTATTTAAATATCAAAGGCACCATGTTAAGACTTACATTGTGAATAAAAAAAAAAAGAAATCCATAGTAGAGAGCTGTATCTTGGATGGTAAAATCCCCATTAGCCAAAAGGCAATATTCTTTGGTTCTAGGAAACTAACAATAATAATGCTTCTGATACTATTAATCAATATGTGCCACAGAGGTTGGATGTCCTTGCAAGACCATACCACATACAAACAGTCAGCTTCTACTACAGTGCATCTCTTACACAGACTTAAGGACTTTAATCTAGCATGATGCAAATAGGTAGGACCAAAGACCTAGAATACGGAGTACTAAAAGTTAAGCTGGTTATATAGTGTTTGTCTGCAATCGGGTCTACTTGAAAACACCGTCACGCCAAAACACTGACGACGGGAACACCGAGACCAGAAGATCGACAACTGAGATGACCGACAGTTTAAAAGCACAAAACTTCACATGCCCGACAAACCACAATCCTCACTATCAACAAAACAAATACCTTTTCTGAAAAGCACACACCAAAAACCTTACAAACCTGCACTAAACCTTACATACACAACTATCTATGCACTAGCCTTAACCCAAACCCTAACCCTAAGGTCCATCACTATCACACACTCACCTAATCCGTGCCCTAACCCTAACTCACTTAATCCGCCCCAACCCTAAAGTCTGTCACTTTCGCACACTTACCTTACCCACACCCTAACCCTAACTCACTTAACCCGCCCCTAACCCTAAAGTCTGTCACTATTGCACACTTACCTTAACATGTTGGTGTTCTCAGCATCGGGCTTTTAAACTGTCGGTCATCTCAGTTGTCGATCTTCTGGTCTCGGTGTTCTCGTCTTCGGTGTTTTGGCTTGCCGGTGTTTTCAAGTAGACCCCTGCAATCATCACTGTTTTGTGAAGTTTTTAAATTTATACTTATTAGCAATTAATAGTCCCCTCTCCCCACAAACAAACAAAAAGAAAAACACTGCCTGTCACTGTGGAGTCACATCCTGCTTTAGTCTCATCATTAGCTTTTCAAACCAGCCCTCTAGTACTTGATTTTCTGAAATGTAGTAGCTGCTTCATGTTTACTGACAACCAACTTATTTTAACATGTACTGGTTCCACCTTAGAGAGATGCAGCTATTTATCTAAATTGTAGGCTAATCTCCCTGCCAAATCCACTGTCACTAAATACTACCACACAAATACTACATTTAGGCCTTCTAGACATCCTACTAGTTTACCTTAGTCAAGTGGCACAAATACTTACACTACATTCACATCTATGCCCACACCTTCTGCTACTGGGAATCACTTATACTGTAAGCCTGAACTGTTAAGGTCCCATAAGTTTGCAGTGATTCCATTGCAAGACAGGGTCTATATTAATTCTGCGAAAGACGTAGTCATCGAATACATCTTCAGTGACACTAGCCACTGAAATTCACTTCAGCGAACCACTGAATTTTTCCTCATGGTTCGCAAACACTCACCCACCAGCCATCCAGAACATGCAATGAACTAAATCAAATCCATTCAAGTGGGGGGGAGCTTCACCCCTCACATCTCCCCAACTATATAGGCTAACTCCAAGATCACTACAGTGGGGAAAAGGGCAAAGTGGAGGTGATGGCCAAGTGTTTGTGAACCATGGGAAAAATTCCGCTATTCGCTGAACTGAATTTTGGTGGCTGGTGTTCGCTGAAGATGTATTCGATGAATATGTCTTTCACAGAAATAATATAGACCTGCAATGATGTAGACACATCACTTACCAGGTTGGCAAAGGATAAGGTGACACATAGCTGTCTGTCTGGTGTAAGGATTAGGGTGTCACTAAGGTCATGAGGTCCATGCACCACCATAAATAAAGTTCCAACCTTGTACTTGATCATATGGGGTAAATGATGTTAGGCATTCTGCCCTTGGGAAGATGGAGAGAGGTACTGTTGATCTCTCTGCTCATGTTTCAAGGAGTACAAGGCCCTAGAATTGGTCAGTACTCTACATAAACCAAGAATAATACTGAAGTTTAAAGATAGAATAATTGTCTTTAATAAATGACTAGTAGTCATTTAATGGCTCCAGTGTGAATCTGCATTGGATGAAATGGTCATTAGACCCATCTATATTTCTTAGGATGATTAAGTTAGTTAAGAAATGTAACATCAGTTATGAACTAGTTCAAAAGATGCCCTTAAGTCTTTAACCTATATAGGAGGCTTAGAAGTGACCTGTTCTAAACTAAACCTACCTACAATGGTACATCCTTCTCTGAACCCCCCAAGAATATAGTTAATATTCACACAGACAAATTATCTTCCAACTTTACTCCACTTATCCTCCCACCCTTTCTCCCATCTGTTCCTTACATCACCTATCTCACCCCCCCACCACCACACTTCGTGAGAACAAATTGGACTAAATTCTTTTGTCACATTGCAATATTAGAAACACTATTTCCAGGCCCCAGCAATATCCCTGTATGCCTGCAATAAAACATGAAATCCCACCTAGCAAAACTCTACATCACCTCTTCAATCGACTCTCTTTACTGGTTATGTTGCCGAACTGTGCAGAATGGCAGTTATGGTGCCCTTGCATAATGGCAGTCCTTCTAATGACTCTGTGAATTACAAACCTAGTAGTCTTACTAGTATTATTTCTAGGTCTATGAACCATACTGTAGCTGAGCTAATAAATAATGACATAATGATCTTACAACCCTGGATCCATATCAGTTCAAGTCAGACCATGCCTGCTCATACTGTTTGCGTTCTTAGAAAGTGTTACACGGATGAGGGGATATAAAGTTCACACTGCTTATCTGGATTTTGCTAGACCTATGATATTATTCTACACGCTAGGATGATTAACAAATGATGACTGACAAACTCTCCCAACTCAACATTAACCCATACATAATTCACTGAATTGGTAACTGGCTGTTTGACTGAACCCATACTGTTAAGGTTGAGGATACATCTTCCAGGCAGAAAACTTTTACCAGTGGTATCCCACAGGGTTCTTCCTGAAATCCTCCTCTTCTGTATATATTTCTGTGGCATAAAATGCTGATATCAAGGGTCTATGGCTAATC